>NC_061081.1:12451846-12666846 GCF_021917145.1 Hypomesus transpacificus | reverse complement strand
AGTGAAAAGAAGAGTGCCAAAGAGAGAAGGACAGAGAGAATGACAGAATGGAGAGATGAAACCACACAAGAGGAAAAAGAGGAGTGCATCCTAATAGACCAACGGATGGAGCTTAGTTATGTTCATGTGACGAAGGGGTGACTGTAAAGACAGTAATTGAGTTACTGGGGATGACGGGACGACAAGGGCAGAGAAAGAGACGCCTCTTTCTGCCAGTCAGCATGTGATAATGCTGTCACCAATCACAACTAAATCAAAGTCATGAGTCTTTCAGGGGGTTAGAACACTGGCATCCTGTGTTTGTTTGGGGGTTGCCTTAAACTTAAATCATATTACAAAATCATGACATTGTGCTA
Source organism: Hypomesus transpacificus (assembly GCF_021917145.1). Taxonomy (NCBI): domain Eukaryota; kingdom Metazoa; phylum Chordata; class Actinopteri; order Osmeriformes; family Osmeridae; genus Hypomesus; species Hypomesus transpacificus. The sequence continues at coordinate 12,666,490 of NC_061081.1, read as the reverse complement.
AGAATAAATTTGTTATTCATGTACATCCACCTTAGTTGCTTGTTCGCATGCACTGTCACTATCTGTGTGGTGGTGATGTACAGCACATTGAGCTTAACTGTCGCAGTCTAGACACGCACCTGCATTCTGGTTAGCAGATAACTAGCTAGCCCGCGCTAGCCGCAAACTAGCAAAACAGCTAGCCATCTTCTCGCATGCCCAACGGGGCATACGTTTTTGGAGAAAAAACTGGGCTTGCAGGTTTGCAACGAGGCAAAAAATGAAACCTTACCTTAAAATCAACACGCGCTAGCTAACGGTTTAGCCGCTTCTTTTATCCTGATGATAATAGAGATAAGCAGACCAAGCGGTTCGTCCCGCATTTCGTCCTCGCTGCCAGTCGATTACAGTTCGTGTACTTTGCAGATGTAAACAAAGGATCCAGTTATCCGAATGCTCACGTACTGCCAACTGCGAAACGAATACCGGGAGCTGTTCCGTAGTTTGTCGTGCAACTGCCCCATTCAGACAGTATAGCTTCGTTGCACACCGGTTTGATACTCTATCGCCAAAGAGGAGTTCTATTTAGAACAGCTGACCTCAACCTGTCACACACGCACGCAGACACGCACATATACATGTAACATTGTAACGTTACTAAAGGGACTGACAAACAAAGACAGATTGATTTCAGCAATTTATTTTAAGCCAAAAAATAAAGCAGACATCCTTTTAATCTATACATGGATTGAGTAAACACTCTTGGACATTATTAAAGAATAATACAACTATTTGGATGAGTGAGAGATTTTTTCGGTAATACAATGAAAAAAGTGGGCAAAAAAGGCAAGATTTAAACTATTACATTTCTCAAATGCAATACAACCAACAACAAATAAATCACACTCGGTTTGTGGGAACATAAGAGTAAAGAAAAAACAAGATTATAGAAATGACAGAAATACTAAAGAAGTCTGGTATATATGGCAAACAGAAAAAATAGCAAGCTGCAAAGATATCTACAACAGTTATGAATGAGAAGATGTACCCCGTGTGCAGGTTTCTATTGACAAGATTCTTTGTTGGTATGCTTAACAGCCAGTTTATGTAGGCCTATTAGATGTTCAGTCTTATATTGACAGTGCTAATAATATATTACAGGATTGTGCTTGTAGTTATGATACAGGCTAGGGTGTGTTAATGATAGTCAGCCTAAATTGAGGCCTGTTCCATGAAGCCCGCTCAAAGACTTTAATGAACAACAAATCAGTCAGGCTAAAGCAGTTCCAATAAAAGCCAATTGTAGTTTGTGTAATCAGACTCATTTAAGCCAGGTTCACGCAGTAAAGATAATTGCAGGTGCACGCTCTTCTTAAGCAGCCCAAGGGGTAGAACGTGGATCAAAATCGATCCACCGCTGCAAAGCGCAGGGTCAGTGTTACAGGAACATCTGGTCGAGAAACCAGAGGCTGAGCCACACAGTTCGCCTGCACCAGACCAGGTTATTTTTGCAGCATAAGTTGCCATGGTGACTGAACTTGAAATAAATTGAACTGGCTTTATGGAACGAATCAACTGGAAATTAGTCAGACTTTCTGACATAAGCCTGGCTTATTCGGTAAACTAGTTTTATGAAACAGACCTCTGATCACATTGCAGGTGTATTTACTTTGTGGCAGATGGATATGGGAGGTTTAGAGCAGATATGTTATCTTTTTAAATTTAAATGATCATCCCCATCCACTGTTCTATACATTAGGATTCTATATCAGAATGGAACATTGAACCATGTCCCTTCTGATCCGTTGTAGCAACGTCGCTTCCTCCAGAGATCAGCACTACTGGTTTGACCCCTGACCTCTACAGGCTGTAGAACTTGAGACTCCTGTCCATGGCAGTTGAGGTGAGAAACTGAGCGTGCTCCCCGAATGCCACACCCGTCACCACCCCAGTGTGTTCTGGGTAAAAAAAAAAATCAGGAATAGATGTGTGTGTTTATTTATTCATCAACAAACCATTATTGGTTAGCTAAACCAATCAATCAAATATGTAGTCCAGTCAGGTGTCAGAAGTAGGTTACCTGTGAAGTTGAGGACCTCGGACCACTGCTTACAGATGTAAACTCTGATGTCAGAACCTCCGACGGCCAGGTAGGTTCCACTCTGGTCAAACACCAGGGACTTCACCTGAGGGTAAAACACACACAGGGTCAGGTGACAGAACTCACCATTCTCAACAGTAACATAGGTGTTTTTACCAGTTTATAGTGGATAATAAATGTATCATGGAGGGATTTATAATAATGTAATGTATTTGTTTAACAGATGCTTAGATCCCCAAAAATGTACAGGGGGGGATTTTAACCTGGAACCTGTTGATTGCAGTCATATTCTCTACCACCGAGCTAAACCGCCCCATTTGCTCTTTTCCTTCCTCACTATGCTCTCTCTCACCTCATAGTTGTTGTCAAGGGCGATAGTCTTGAAGTTCTTCAGCTTTCTCAAATCCCACAGCTTTATGGAGCTGTCCTGGGCCCCTGAAGAAGAAACATCACAAGTTAGACACACACCTGGACAGACAGAGAAACACTCACACACACGCAGACAAGCTAGACAGACAGAGACACACACCTGTGGCCAGGTAGTAGCCGTTCTCGGAGAAGGCGATGGAGGTGACGGGGCCGGAGTGGCCGGGGAAGTTGGCCACGTTGGTGCGCTCCTTCAGGTCCCAGATCTTAATCTGAGAGTCTGCCGTGCCCGTCCCGAAGATCAGGCCGTCAGGGTGGAACTGAGCGCACGTCAGAGCTGGGGGGAGGGGGGGGAGCCATGGCTGTCACGACTGTAAATCATTATGAACTGAGAGAAAGAGGGGTGGGGGGAGAGGGGTAGAGCTTACCACATCCCGCAGCCTCGTCGGTAACCTTAGTCAGAACACGACCCGTCTGGATGTCAGAGAAGGCCCAGTACTGAGGGAGGGACAGAGTCACAAGTCAAATCATTCCACAAGTGTCTGCTGTTCTTTATAACATTACACATACTGTCACAGTATTGTTTACAGTGTTGAGGTGTGTATGTGTGTGTTACCTGGTCCTCAGAGGAGCTGAGCAGGTAGTCTCCGGTGGCATGGAGGGACAGCCCTGTCACGCTCGCCTCGTGAGCTCGCACCACCTGGACGCAGTTGCCCCCGGCAACGGACCACACCCGTATGGTGCTGTCTGGAGAGGCTGAGAACACCACCGACTGGGAGAGAGAGGAGGGGGTGGGAGCCGGAGATGTTTACGGTGACGGCGGAAGTGAAAATGGATGAGAGTGAGAAGGTGCGCGTTCCCTTGAGATCCTCACCTGAGAGGGATGGTAGATGACCGAGGTGACCTTCTTGGTGTGTCCCTTCAGTGTGGCCACGATCTGCTCCTCTCTCTTGTCAAACACAACCACGTTCTTATCAGCTCCCCCTGCGGAAGGCGAAAGAGAGAGAGAAGAAGAGATGACGAGGAGGAAATATAGCGAGGCAAACTGACGGAAAATTGTGTGTTTGGTTGTGTCTTACCGGTGAGAACTTTATTGGTGTCAGAGGGACAGAGGTCTAGAGACAGGATACCAGGAATACTTGCACTGTGGAGGCCCTGAAAGGGAGAGAAAGAGGGGGAGAGAGAAGAGGCGAAAGAGGACGAGAGTCAAAGAGGAGATTTATCGTCATGTGCACAGTACAACTCAGGGTCATTCACAGTGAAATTATTGTGACATGGTAATTAACAGCTGTATAGAGGCATAACAAATATATATATAAAAAAACCACACAAAACAAAACACTTGCCGTAAAAAAATAAATGAATAGCAAAAAGTGTGTACACACACACACACACACACACTTACAGCATGGGTGGCCACTTGTCTGTACTTGGAGAGGTCCTCAGACCTGACCAGCTCCTCTGGGACAGTCTTCCCTCTCTGCAGGAGAAGAGACGGGGGGAGGACAGGGGATCAGCACAGGACAGGCTCCCTCTGGAGATGTCAACAACAAAGAAGTGGGCGTGTTTTTGTATTTTTGGGGCCAAACTCACCTTCTTCCTCTCTGTGGTCAGCACAGTGGCCTTGTCTTGCAGCTGGGGAGACGGGAAGGACAGGAAGCCATTTGTTAACATGACATAGGAGTCAGGTAGCTGAGCGGTTAGGAAATCGGGCTAGTGATCTGACGGTTGCCAGTTCGATTTCCGGCCGTGCCAAATGACGTTGTGTCCTTAGGCAAGGTACTTCACCCTACTTGCCTCGGGGAATGTCCCTGTACTTACTGTAAGTCGCTCTGGATAAGAGCGTCTGCTAAATGACTAACTGTAAATGACATTAAACTCAGGACAATCTTTAGACCTGGACCGTGTGCACTTGTAAACCTGAGTGTGTCCTGAGTAAAAGGCTGTGTGGGCAGGTGTTCTTACCTTCTGGATGATCTCTGCGGTCATGCCCACCTGTTCGTTGACCTCCATAGGTTCCCCGGCACCAGACTAGCAAAAGAGAAGGACATTTTTATTAGCCCTACTTCCTGTTACCTACCATTTCGAAAATTTGAGATTATAGGAATACTGATTGACAGGTCTTTGAACCAATCACTGACCGTGCTAGAGGGCTGAGCAGAGATAGCCTGGGTGGTGATAAGTCCCGCCTGTGGCTTCAGGGTGGCCAGGGCTATGGACACACAGAAGGGTCAAACAGGGCAGACAGTAAATAAGAAGAGAAAGGCGTGTGTGTGTGCGTGCCAGTCTGCATGCGATGTGCATGCAAGAACTGGTGTGTCTAATAACGTGTGTGTGTGTGTGTGCGCGTCCTTGGTTCTCACCCTCCCTGGCGGCGGTGACCTCCTTGGTGAGGCGAGCGATGACCCTGCAGGCGGCGTCGTGCTGGTAGAGGGCGTGGCTAAGCTCCTGCCGAGTGGTCTGCAGCTGCTGCCTCAGGGTGAAGCTGTGGAGCATCACTGCATCCTGGGAGACCGGGGGGGGGGGGGGGGGGGGGGGGGTTAACACAGCAGGTGTAAGAGTGTGTGTGTGTACAAGAGAGAATGAGAGTGAGAAAGAGAGAGGGAGTTTGTGTCTGTATGAGTGAGTGATAGAGAATGTTTTTGCAAGCATTTAGTAATGTCCATACCTGGTGTGATTTGATGCAACTGCATTATTATTGTGCAAAGTAAACACAGAGCCAATGAAATGCAGTTGGCTTCTAACTCATCTAATCGTTTGTATATGCAATTACATGTATGAGATTCACCACAAAAGAAGAGTCTCACCCACTCATCCTGCAGCGATTTGAGGATAGCTGGGATACTGGTGGCAGAGGGAGCCTTGGGCCTGATGGGGTGAGAGACTGCAACAGGGACAACAGCGCTGGTTAGTCACAATTAATTTCTGTCCAGGGTTTAACTGTTCATTTTGATGACCTGCCATTTCTAACGCCTCTGATGTTTTGCGACAACACGGTACGGTTCTTGCTAAGCATAGCAATTATGGAATCCCCGTCGCTTCTAATATGGACCTTTGATGTCAATAAGCTGCTCCTCGGACAGAGGTTGTCCGTTCATGGGATCTGCTCCGTTCTCCGCGATGTACTTCTCAATCAATCGTCGCTCGAACACCTGGTTCGACACCGGGGACACGCACGGGTGCTCTGGCACCTCGTTCGAGACTAGGAAAACAGACGACAGACGTTAATGATTTAGACGCAGCCATTCTTATAACTGGCAAAACTATACAACTGGCAAAACTATACAAACTGTATACATTTAGCTAGCTACAATATTTAAATTTGGTACCAACAAACTCGTCGTAGAAGGAAAAGGCAACTCCATCGATGTAACTTACTTGCACAAACTAGTGACATTTTCAAATATTGTTCGAGTCAACTCGATCAACGTATCAAAACGAATAAAGCTATGGGTATCCGGTATCCCAGTTATTTTTGATAGCAATTTATTGCAGTGTTTCTTTAGATAAATGCTAACCCAATACCAATTCTAATTCATTAACCGTCTTTCCGCATTCAATCCACGCACGTTGTTCCGCGGCTGCGTGGCGGATGTTGGTCCAGTAGTTGCATCTTGGGATAGCAATGGTCCGCCAACTTTCCAAATCTTCCCCTTCTAAACTTTTAGGGGCAGTGATAGAAAAGTAAAATATACTTAAATTAAATTTGAAATGCAAATAAAAGCTTATTTCTGGAATTTAATTTACAGGCCAACACGTAGAAAGTATGTCTTATAATTTGACTCTGTCTTCATAATTCTACTTGGTTGGTTTAGTTAGTATATAGCCTATGATTGTACAAAAACCTTATTAATTAGATAATTATTCCGATGCAGAGTGTATACTTGACCCCCTAGCCTGTACGACAGAGGGGGGCTAGGTAGCTTGAGAGAGAGCTATTGTCGACAGGGCAGGGCAGGGTTAACTCAGTAATCACAGCCACCGCCCTCTGTCGAGAATCTATCCACGTTCAGATCGTCTATCCCGGCTGAGTATCCCGAAGCTCCCAACAACACCGGTATCATTTGACTTGTTTCAAGGTAGGCTGTGCAAGGTTATATTGCAATGACTTACTGCGTGTACACAGGGCATCCATAGCCTACACATAGCAGAGAAGCTTAAATATTTTCCATACACATGTTCCATTGATGTTTTGCTCATTGTTAAATAGCTGGTAATTTTTCAGGAAAATGTAAAACACATTGCCTTGTACTGTGAACCCAGGTCTTTTTCTCAGTGTTTTCTATGCGTGCAAGCAGACATTCTTGTCCAGACCAGAGGGGTGGGTGGGGGGGGGGGGGTGCGTGCGTGTGAGGCAAATTGTTGTGCAGCTACAGGATTTTTTGTCCCTGTCGCTGTCTAGCAACCAACCAGTGCCTCTTTGTACAATCCGCCTTTTTTGCGATGTGATTAAAGACTCGAAACAACATTTTCTACATTTGTTCTTTTTCCCGTGGTTGCCAGTTGAAGGATATTGGTCATCTACCTTATAGTGAGTATTTAGATGTTTATTTGTCTTTAAATCGATATTCCGAAATGATGCCGTTCTCACGTACGGAGGCGCCGCCTGCTCGGTGAACTGCACGGTAGCAAATAGGCTGTAGTAGGCCTTGGCTTCCGCAAGATAACAACAGTTGTCCAGATTCCAGTTATTCAGATGTTAACGTCACGGTCTGTCAAAACAAGGTTCGGATCAATTTAAAGAGCAAAACACATTCCTTAAATCATCACTTAAATTGGCTGATTGATTCAAAGGGCACTCTTATCTGTCTCGTCTTAATCAATTCTCTTAAGCAAACCCTGTGTAAATATTTGAACATGCCACATGCCAAAGCCCTTGATGCAATGTCCACGTTTCAAGTGCAGTGGTTATCATCACTTGCTCATAGGGAATGATCAATTGTTCACTGGGGATTTTACGCATTTGGTTTTGGCCTAATTCCTGTCCGACGCACAGCGAATTATATTGACATTTAGTCATTTAGCAGACGCTTTTATCCAGAGCGATTTACAGTAAGTACAGGGACATTCCCCCCGAGACAAGTAGGGTGAAGTGCCTTGCCCAAGGACACAACATCATTTGACACGGCGGGGAATCAATCCGGTAACCTTCTGATTACTAGCCTGACTCCCTCAGCGCTCAGCCATCTGACTCCCAAAAGGGCTGGTTGCTGTATTGGACTTCAAAAGGACTGGTTCCTGTTGTCGAAATTAAACCACAACATGCATCATTTATTTGCGGCAGACTAAGAGGACACTTACACTTCTGAGTGTATTGGTCTTTTTTTTTTTATTACAAGATTACATGCGTTTTATGCACCCTAGGTATGTGTGCTAAATAGGCCCATTGATAAGCAACCCTAACTAACCCTAGCACTACTGGTATGATGAATTATTGTTACTCTTTCTGTCTCTCAGATGATGTGGTGTGTGTGGATCTTGCTTGGCTTCGCCCTCTGTGTGGGTGAGTATGTTCTACCTAAATGTCAAGACTCACCACCAACTTGCGACGGCATGTCAAATCCCCAAGCCTTTATTTAAGTTGAATCTGTACCGGGTATTCAACAGCCGTTGGCACAGTATGAATGTCTGTGCAGGTCCTTGGAAAATGTTTGTCCAACAGAACAAGATAGAACAAGATGCCGGGAAGATCCTCTATTTATTCCCTCTCTACCATATCTCAGACACCTTCACGGTCCGCGACATCCAGGAGCGCCTTTCCCACGGACGCCAGCTGAAGATCTACCTCCCAAAGAGCGTGGACAAGCTGGAGTTCACGCCGGCGAGCGAGCCGGGGAAGACGTTCGAGTACTGGACCACCAGGTCCATGAGCAGACACCTACACAAGGGCTACGTGTCGGGCACGGGCAGCGACCGGCGCTGGTACCTGGACAAGGTGACCTTCGATGACGAGGGCACGTACACACAGAAGGACTACTGGAACAAGGAGATCTCCACCTTGAAGGTGGCTGTCACTAGTGAGTGTGTGCGTCTGTATCTGAGGGAGGGGAGGGGATAGTGGTGAGTCTACAGTGAAAAGAGTGACAGGAGAGAATGAGAGACACCCCAAGCCATTATTTACACAGCTCATTCATATTTTCCTCTGCCCCCCCACCCCCCTCCAGCCAGGCATGACTACATCAAACGGGTGGCAGGCCAGTCTCTTTACATCTCCCTGGAGGGCATCCAACTGGACCACGCCACTCTGAGCTTCTCAGGGGAGAGTGCCAATGTGACGCTGGTCCGAGATGGCTCCCCAGTGTCCCGCGACCTGCTCGACTACTACGACCGTGTCAAAACCCACTCGACCAAAATCGAGATCACCAACGTGAACACGTCGGACGTGGGTTACTACACGCTGAAGGACCACAGGGACAGGGTGGTGTCAGTCAACCGGATGGAGCTCACAGGTAGGTTCTGTAGGTTGCCATGGTGTCACTATGGAGACACTACAGGGCTGCCACGGTGTCACAATAGGGCTACTATGGAGTCACAATAGGGCTGCCACGGTGTCACAATAGGGCTACTATGGAGTCACTATAGGGCTGCCACGGTGTCACAATAGGGCTACTATGGAGTCACTATAGGGCTGCCACGGTGTCTATGGAGTCACTATAGGGCTGCCACGGTGTCACAATAGGGCTACTATGGAGTCACTATAGGGCTGCTTTAGGGCTGCTAGGGAGTCTTTATAGAGTTCCTATCAAGTCTGTATTGAGTCACTAGGTTTACCATGAAGTCACTGTAGGGCTACTATAGAGTTGCTATAGAGTTAGTATCGAGTCAGTATAGTCACTATGGAGTCTCTCAAGAGCAACTATAGTCCTTCTGTCACGGAGGAGACCCAGAGTAGTGGCAGGTGGAAAATAGACAGTGACTGGCAGAGGATATATGACACATGGACACAGGCTATGACTATTTTTAGCCTCCCTCCCCCCTTCATTCCACTCTGACTTTACTAAAACATTCTTGGAGAGTATAGACAAACAAGCTATCTTGATTATTCACTGAGTTTATACATAATGGTAAAATGGATACAGCAAAACCAGATGCTACTCCAAATCTCCTCTCGAAACAGTTTCTTAGGTAGAGGGAAAGTATCGTTCTAGTGGACTATCCTTAAAACATTGATTGCACAGCAGAAAACAGAAACCAATGTATTCAAACTCTTCTATTATGTTGTTTCCAGCCATCAACCTTGTTTCGCAAGTAGGCACAGCAAGTAAAAGAAGAAATAACATGTTTTAATTAAATTGTTTGTTCCAGACACAATTTCAGCATCTCTTACACCTCCCCCAGCCCCTCCGACCTCCCCCTCTCTGTCCTACCCCCCCCCCCCCCCCAATGCTCCCTTTGTTGAAACTGATGTGTGTTTATTAGATTGAACACTTTTACTGTTCTTCCCCACCTCCCTCCCCACCTCCCTCCCCACCTCCCTCCCTCCCTCCCCACCTCCCTCCCTCCCCACCTCCCTCCTAGATCACCTTGACTCTACAGATGGGAACCCCCTCATGGCCCTCCTGCTGCTCCTGGGGATCCCAGCAGGAATCTGCTGCTGCTGCAGGAAGAAGATTTTCAAACGCAAGCCCGCCGCCGCCACCACCACCACCACCTTCCAGGCCCAAGGCTCCCCTCAGAATGTGCCTCTCCCGCCCGCCTATGGAACACCTACAGGGGGGGTTTCTGTTGGACCTGGCGGCCCAGTAAGAGAGTTGCTGTTTACCGGGGTGGAAAAGCAGACTGTGTATGTGTACCTATGTTGTGTTATTTATAATTGCAATGTTCTGTTACAGGTTTACTACCACAACACTGGCCCCGCTCAGGACCCTAACAATGTAAGTTTACAACATTTTAATAACACAGTTGCACTTTTGTTGTTAGTACTGTAGTGCTGTTATTACAGTAAGACCACGAGGCGTGTGTGTTTGTGTTCAGGCGTACCCGAGTGTGGGTCCAACCGTCCACCCACCCCCGAATCCTGGCATGGCTGGACCCCAGTGGAACGGTCCCCCTCCAGTGAGTCTCAGTCTACGTCTCTATCTCTTATTCTTCTACTGAAACCCCTCATGAAACCCCTGTCTGTTTTTTTTTTTCCTAGGCCATGAATCCAGTCTACCCCACCCAGGACCCAATGTACCCCCCCGCCCAGCCTCCCCAGTGGAACGGTCCGCCCCCCGCCCAGCCCCCTCAGTGGAACGGTCCACCCCCCGCCCAGCCCCCTCAGTGGAACGGCCCACCCCCCGGCCCCGGGGCCCCTATGGTACGGCCCGACCTTGCTTCTCTTGATGTTCCATCTAATACCCTACTCTGCTGCTACAACTGTATTCAACTCTGCCCTACTCTAATGTGCTGTTTTAATAATACTCCTTTTTGATTGGCTGTTCTACGATGTTCCATTGATTTGATTTGCTTTGAGGATGAGACATTCTAATGCCAGTCTATATTTTGTTCTAACTAAGCAGTACTACCCTGGAGCACACATGGTATGTTAACACCACACAAGTGTGTCCTGTTGTCAGTTCTCCTCACATGTCTGTAGTCGGGGGGTGTGGTTTGTGTTTATTTCAGTGTTTTACTCAAACACGTCTGTCTGTCAGCCGGCATCAGTCAGTAGTGAAAGACCTGTTGGTCTGTAGAATGTCTTTAGATCATTTTTTTATACAAGTACTTCTTTTCTTTCGTGAGTGTATGTGTGAGTGCTAAATTTGCCATCAACCCATCTTCTATGTCTCACCCATACAGCACAGTACCAGATCTTCTGTAAGTGTTTCTGGTGTTAATTGTGACTGTGTGTGTGTGTGTGTGTGTGTGTGTGTGTGTGTGTGCGCAGGGCTATGCTCCAGTGATGTACAGCAGCCCACCCCCAATGGCTGGTGACCCAGCGAAGGCGTCTCCTACTGATCCTCTCCTCGCTCATCCTCCACCTGTACAGGTACACACATACCAACACACACACACACACACACCCAGACACACACACACACCCAGACACACACACACAGATTAGCTGACCAGAGTGTCCCTCCTCCCCACTCCACAGAATGTCCCAGTGTCGTCCCTCCAGCCACCCGTACCCCCTCCAACAGCCCCCGTCACTGACTCCACAGGCAACGCCTACCAGTTCCAGATCGAGAAAGGAAATAGCTCCAGCAACTTCCTGTAGGCGTTAGGAGGTGTGGCAGCCCGTCCTGTTATGACTCTGTCCGAATACCCTTCTACGTCTCCTTTCCTCAACTCCTTTCCTTGATTCCTACGTCCAGTGTATAGATGCAGAAGTCAACTCCAACAGCTGCTGCAGAAGGACAGGAGGGCTGGGGTCCGTTTCAGAGTATTAGGACAGACATTGGAAGAATGTAACTGGCAAGGGCCAGATGTTTCAAATGAGCAGACCCTGAATTATTTGGAATGAGAGAGGTCAGGTGAGGAATATCTTTCGATTTTAAATGTGTAGCCTTATATTTTGTAACGTATCCTTTTTAAAAACTGGTTGTCCGACGGTGTCAGAACACGTGTCAAAACCTTCCAACTGCCTTTTAAGATGATGTGATCACCTGACCATTAAGGGAAAAAAAACAACCACCAATCATCCAATTGAGCATTTAATCAAAATCAATCACTTATCCAATCAGATCACAAACTGGTACCCATCTGTCCACTCAGGACTCACCAAGACTTACTTCAAGCCAATACAATAGCTACTTTCTGTTTATCAATAAGAAAACCGTCACGTCTTCTATCATATTTTGTCGTGTTTACATTATGCATGTGCCACTCCTTACTACTAGTACTATTGCCATGGAAACAGGGTGTGCATTATCTAATAGGTCAATCACCTCCAGGAAGCTTCATGAAAGAGCCTGTGGGAATTTACTGTCATAGCTGGTGCTCTAATGCGTGGGCACTGTTGTAAGGTGACAACAATACTGGAAGTACCCATATCCTGTCCTGGCTACACAACCAGAACACAGAACAGACTCTTCACCACAAACAGGTCCATCAGTCAAGCTGGCCGTCAATCTAAAACACCATTGAATTCAGTTAGTCATTATTATAAAGGTCTAGAATTACAGACTATTTGTTTACAGACAAAGTAATTGTCTCTATACCGCCGATCAGTCTCGGATGAACCTCAAGCCATTAAATGTCTGTGCGTGTGTGTCTCAAATGCACACGAGTCTCAGTAGTAGGAGGAGTCCTACTAGGAGCCCTGAAGGAGACAGGAGACAGTGCCTTCAAGTCTCTAGCTGTTTGGTTACATGTACACATGCTCAAATTACCAACTGGTCACGGCCAAGACAGGAATGTGTGCAGTCTGTTTCACCCTCAAACCAGCGTCTTCAATGTGGTGCAGAACTGTCGTATGACGGAGGACATGTAGGATTGAGGAGTCAGGAATATCTGAATGAAGAGAGATTATGCGGCGACTGTTTAATGAACAATATAGGCTATACAATAGGGCCCGGTGAAGTGTAATTTCATGACGAATTCCTGAAGACGCCAATCGGTGATGGCTGATTGAGGTGTGGCGTGTGCCGACATTCCTGTCACCACTGAGACTATCCAAGACCCAGTGGCACTTGCTAGTCTTCAAGGAAGTCAGCATTCTACCTCTCAATGTCCCTTCACTCTCCATATGTTCTTATGCTTTCTTGAGGTGCACTCCCCTCTTCTGTGTTAAGAGGACTGGATATGTGTACGTGTAAAGTAGACCTAGGGTCCGCCATTTTGCATAGACCTTATCCCAAAACATCTCAAGTTAAACCAAATAAACAATTTTATTTCTAGTTCTATTCTAACTCGTTATATACACAGTATTCACAGTGTGTATATATCACTACATTTCTCTACCAATCCATCTGTGTACTGTTTCGCACAACAATACGTTTTCTCCATGACAACCCTGTGTGTAATTTTCTGGTGTCTTCATCAGGATCCAGAATCCTTGGCACCATCTTGAATACTCATTGTATTACGTGTATGAAACTGCAAAACAGCCACTTTTGATTTATTTTCATAAACTTTAAAGTTAATGTACTGTATAAATTGCCAACCTTGTAGAACATAGGAAGTATGTACTGTTTGTGTTTATGAATATATGTCTTGCCTTGTATGTCATTGTTACTGGAGTCTAAAACGGCAGTTTCACAGATGCAGCAGACCTGGGTGGGGTTTCAGATAGCTGACTGGGGTCTGTTTGATTTCGCTCCTCTTGCATGCAGTTAGTGCTTTTACACCTTATCCACTGGTTCAACTGTGCCTTGTCACCGACTAAATCAAATATATACTGTAATCCAAACTGTGCCCAAGTCTAGTACGTATAATGGAGTGATTTTTAACACTGTGTATATTCCTAAAGAATGTTACATTCATTTTTATTCTGTGTATCAATGGCATCCATATACTTTAGAAGATACATATCCACCTCAATAAAGTGTAGAAACCAAACCCATGGTGTCGACAGTATCTGTAAATAATGCCTTATTCACACTTTACAAATCCAATAACTTTATTTTGTACTACAGAACATTAAGAACAGTGAAACAAGAGTACCCTTTCTCCTTTCTCTGCAATATCACACTCCCTCTCCATCCCTCCATCTTCCTCTCCAGTTCGATCCCTCACTCCTCTATCCTCCTCCGCTCCATCTCTCTCACTCGTCTTTCCAAAGCTCTCACTTGTTCCTCCAGATGGGCGGTCTTCTCCACTGCGGAGCCCCCCCCCGGCTGTCCAACGCCCAATAAGATGCAGACGCACCCCAGGCCAGCCAATCGCAGTGCAGTGGTCTGTGTCTCAGCGTTGCTGTTGCTCAGGATGAGGCCGAACAGACCCAAGACCGCGCTCAGTTTCAGCAGCCACAAGACCCGCCTTAGTGTGGACGCAACCAATCGTAGGGCCATGGACAGCAGCCAGTAGCCAATGAGGGCCAGCAGAACCCACTGGCCAATATTAACCACACTCTCGGGAGTGATGTGGTCTAAATGCAAGTCAACTAGGGCACAGAGAAAGGGAGGGAGTGAAAAAGATAAATTAATTGAACGAAAGAACAGTTACATTTTCCCACACACATTTAGAATGTCTTAAACCTGAAATGTTTCTTTACTAGTCACCATGTTCCCTTTCCATGGATCTGATTAGGGAACACACATACTGATAGACGGCCGCATTCAGCTGAAGAGTTGTTCAGGGACTTTGAAAAGATACGAAAACTTGAAAACCAGTTTATGTATCTGTGTGGGCACCTTCGTGAACAGCCTTCACACCTCAACAACCTTGTCTCATGTCAACCAGGATGTGTTGTGCAATACGGACGTAGATGATCTCCTCTCCCTCAGTCACTCAGTGGGGTGGGGCATGACAGGGCAGACTGCATATTTCCAAGGTCAGGTTAGGATACACCTTTATACCAGCGGCGTCGTTAGAGCCTGCCCTGTCATGCCCTGCCCCACTGACTGGGAGTCAGATGGCCGAGCGGTCAGGGAATCGGGCTAGTAATCAGAAGGTTGTGCCACATGACGTTGTGTCCTTGGGCAAGGCACTTCACCCTACTAGCCTTGGAGGGGAATGTCCCTGTACTTACTGTAAGTCGCTCTGGATAAGAGCGTCTGCCGAATGTGACTAAATGTAAATGTAGACTCTTTTGACTGGGGCACCTGCACTTGCAATTTTACAACGCTTGTTAAAGTGTTTAACCGAAAACACAAACATGCACACGGAATTCCATGTCAGTGCGCTTTTCTGATCTGGCCTATCAGATCTGATCTAGGCCTCATCTCATTTAAAACATAAAAACAATATTACATGAAGCTAAACAAAAAAAACTGTATTTGCACTCAAATGAATGTAAAACAAAAATGCATGCTCGCATTAACTATTGATGTCCCTGCCAATGTTGATATTTGCGTCCCTGAACTGTGTATAGTGGGTTAAGCAAGGGGAGTTTCTATAGCCTAGTTGTGCATTGTGTGCAGCAGGCTTGAAAGAAAAAAAAAAGGGATATGAATAGGGGCCTGTGCCCCAGTAGCGTTTGATGTCTAACAATGCCTCTGCTTTAAACCCTAGCTCTCCCTACCCTCAAGCTCTTTGGATAATACAAATGTCAACACCATTTTGAAGGACTTGTGGGACTGGATTGTCTGAACTGTGTGTGAGTGGTCTTTGGGAAGTTTGGCACAGAGTTGTCAGTGACCAAGTGAACTTGCATGGCCTAATTTCATGTAGGTTATCGGGTATCACAGGTGATGGTGATTGGTGGGATGTTATTTATAACGTGTGTACCCTCCACTCCTGCTGCCCTGAGAAGTTGTGTCAGGTACTGTGACGTCACATTCAGCGCAGAGGCCAGCCCCCCAGCTACAGTCCACACCACCTGAGACAGACTCTAGCGAAGGAGGGAGGCAGGGAGACAAATGAATGAGTTGAAATGGGTACCGGTTGCAGAAGTACAACGACGTCAACAATGGTTTCCATCACAATCTCATGAACCGATAAATGATGTCATAACGGGTGCCATTTCACCCGGAAATACTTACCTGTACCGCGCTAGGCCTACCTGATGCATTTATACACTGGCTATTTTCTTACTAATTAAACAGCTGCTGGTAATTATTTTAAGTTACAAACGACGCTTTCTTACCTTTTGTACAGCCTTTAGCGTCCGTGCACCGACAAGGTGCACTACATACCCGTGTGCTTCCTCGGACAAATCGGTGAGTGTTTCCCATAGACCGCCCGTCCGTTCGGAATACGTGGACGATTTCTCAAACGTACTCTGGCCAGAAGTAAACATGAATAGAAAACAAAAGAAAAATACGCGTAGAAAGTTCACTTTTTTCGGTTGCACGTCACTGCAAACCAGGCAACCCATTTTTAGAGTAGTGTTCGAAGTCTTGAGAGCGTAAATGTAAAAAAAAAAAAAAAACTCAACAACGGAAAAAGACCATCTAACAGTGACAATAAAAAAAATACAAAAGGGGT
Organism: Hypomesus transpacificus; assembly: GCF_021917145.1. NCBI lineage: Eukaryota > Metazoa > Chordata > Actinopteri > Osmeriformes > Osmeridae > Hypomesus > Hypomesus transpacificus. The sequence continues at coordinate 12,650,031 of NC_061081.1, read as the reverse complement.
ACTGATATGTACAACCAAATATAATCCCAGGGGGTTGAATCTGTTTCCAAGCCAGACCAAAGTTTTCCTTTCCCTTTAGTGGAAAAGCAACGTCAGCGAACCCACTTGGCATTAGGCTGCCATCTACAGTCCGGAAGAGGAAAGTGAAAAATGTCCTGTTTTATTTTAAGCTTAAAGCTGGTGAAGGCAAGTTTTTGCGAAGTTATCTATTTTAGCTTCTATTCCAAACGATTCAAACCAGGGGCGTTTTTTTTTTTACAAGTTTCTATAGTAGTCATCATGAAACAAGGAAGGGACATTGCAGCCTTTTTGCCAATAAAATGTAAATAAAAAAGTTAGAGAAACACATCAACCCAGCTAACACATGACGTTGCGGCAACGTTGCCAGTAAGTGCTCAGTTGGTAACCCGCGACGTTACCTTCTGGCAACGTCGTGGCAACGTCGTAGCAACGTTATAAAGGGAATGTTGCCAGTTGGTCCCATGGGCAACGTTGCCATGTTGTTACATGCATACTTTGTGCATTGTCATTTTAGCAGACGCTCTTATTTACAGTAAGTACAGGGATATTCCCTGGAGGAAAGTAAGGTGAAGTGCCTTGCCCAAGGACACATCATTTGGCAACCTTCTGATTTAATAGCCTGATTCCCCAACCGATCAGCCATCTGACTCCCCTTTAGTATAGGTAGACCACATATTTAGGATTCCTATATGGTGAATGTATATACCTTCCTGCCAAAGTAAATTTCTTGTCTGTGCAAACTTTCATGGCGATTAAAACACTTTCTGATTCTGAAATGCTGCCTCGTTTATGATTTAGCTTGAGTCAGGCTACACATCACACAAACATATTCCTCCTAAGGTTGGCTATCTTTTATACCAAAAAAAGTAGCCTTCTGGGCAAATGAGGTCTGCATATGAAGGTTACTTCATAATTAAGTAAATTGTTGACGTCGCAGTTACGGACTAGCAACGTCACAAAATTACGTTGCTAGGAGGTCGCGGTTATGGACTGGCAACGTCCCAAAACAACGTTGCTAGGAGGTCGCGGTTACCGACTGGCAACGTCGGAAAATAACGTTGCGACGACGTCGCGGTTACGGACTGGCAACGTCAGAAAATTACGTTGCTAGGAGGTTGCGGTTACGGACTGGCAACGTCGGAAAATAACGTTGCCACGACGTCGCGGTTACGGACTGGCAACGTCAGAAAATTAACGTTGCCACGACGTTGCGGTTACGGACTGGCAACGTCACAAGATTACGTTGCGGCAACCTACTGGCGCCCCACAGATGCACGGTCCCGCAACGTCGCCAAAGACGTTGCGGCAACGTATGTTTGGTCATCGCGTGACGTTGCGACAACGTTAGGGCAACGTAAATGTGTTAGCTGGGAAGGTATTGAGAGAGCTGAGGAGCTGGAAGAGGTAGAGCCAAAGCCGTTTGTAGGATTTTAATGTAAAGCAAAATTAAAGTATTTAAAGTTTAAGTATCATTTGTTTCCATTTTTTAATGTGCCCCAAACACTTGCCCCCCCAGTAAAATGTGTCTACAACCGCCACTGATTCAAACCATAATATCCCACCCCCTCCCTTCAAAGCCACTCCCACGAAACACTTTAACGCACTGCCTGACAACAGAGCTGTCAGGAGACTAGTCTTAGTTCAAGAGAGAGAGAGCTTGAGAGAGAAGTATCTATTTTTCACGAATTACCTCATGTTGCATTCACATGTAAGAACACACACAACATTGTCATAATTAATATAAACATGGCTTACGTTAGTACTCACTGCTTTCCAGCAAGCATATACTGTATTTGGGAAATTCGATTGAGTTTTTTACTTATTGCTGGTGAGTTATCAACAGCTGGCTGTGGTAATGTTAGCGGTACAGTTATCAGTCAAGTGCAGGGGTAGAGTGCGTGTAGATAGGTAGGTAGACAGACAGCTAGCCTGTCTAATCATTAGTCTCTTAATGATTGTGTTTATTACAGTCCTGCAATGGCCACAAATGTCGGATTGATTTCATATTACCGTCAAACCTTTTAGATGTATTGGTTACTATCAAGATGTTAAGTTTATTTAGGCAAATATGACAAAAAGTGCTTCTCAACAACATTGCCTACACCATCTTTAAGTATGCAAATACGTAGAATGTATACAAATACACAGAAAATACCAAGACATCCAACAACATCCTTTAGCATTATTTCAGTAGTTTATGCAAGCCTGCATGGTTTTCTGACTATTCTGATTCACAACTCTTACTGCATGTGCCGTCATTTGACGAAACACCCGCTAAATGAAAACATGAGTACTTTGTAAGGGCAGCTGCAGTTCCTACTAAATATACAAAGCTAAAGACAAGCAGCTAAAGTTGCCAGCAATGGTTAGTGTTCTGTGTGGGGTGCAGGCCTTCATCCCCCTTTGAAAAGAGAGCCTCTAACAGTAACAGGCTGTGTGTGTCAGACTATATATGGAGTGTGCCAGGCCCAGTATCCAGGAACAATGTGCTTGTGATAACTGCATGAAAGAATCTTTGTCTCTTTGCATGAAGTCTGGACTCCCATCAAATATCCAGAATTAAGTGGGTAAAGAGGAAGGGCCTGTGAGGAAATAAATGAAATCTGGAATAGGTCAGCGGGTCAACAGCTGAATGCTGCTGCGGTTCCCAGATTGTTCCACCCTGTTATGTTCGTACCCCCTCCCCCCATTCTCTTCTCGGAATAGTGGAGACCTCCACTCCTCTGAGGATTCCAAAGCTCACGATTGGCCTCGGCGCTTGACTTCACACAAATTCAACCACTTTGGAATTCACTGAGGGGTGTGGATTAGTGGCGTGCCAAATATAAACAGGAAAGTGGGGAAAAATCAAGGTGAAGGGGCCACATGTCCAAGCTTCACCACGTGAAAAATGGAAGACATTTCTGCAACAATTTTGATGTAGTTCTCCATTTATTTGAATGAAAAAATAAATGTACAAAAAATATGATGTGTAGTGATCATTTACAAAAAAAAAAACAAGGCGTTAATGTTTAATCACACAGCGTAATAACAAGTATTGTGTGATTGGAATCTTGGTACAGAAGCAGTCTATAGGTCAATAACAATCAAAGTTCGAGGCTGAGGTGGAAGTTAGTCGCCATCATCTCCTTTAAGATGCCAGCCTTATAATGGGGAATGTTCCAGTCTTTACGTGTCACTAGCTGTGATTGGTCGATTGAAGTCAAGGAGCAAAGAGTCTGTTGGAGTCGCGGGAACAGTTTTGAGTGAGAGACTGGGAGAGAGAGAGAGAGAGAGAGAGAGAGAGAGAGAGAGAGAGAGAGAGAGAGAGAGAGAGAGAGAGACAGAGAGAGAGAGAGAGAGCGAGAGAGAGAGAGAGAGAGAGAGAGAGAGAGAGAGAGAGAGAGAGAGAGAGAGAAGAGAGAGAGAGAGAGAGAGACGAGAGAGAGAGAGAGAGGCGAGAGAGAGAGAGAGGGGGGGGGGGGGGGGGGGGGGGGGGGGAGGAGAAGGGATTTGGAAGAGGATGGAACGAGAGCAACAGAAAGACAAGCACATTTAGATGCTTCTTCTCTTGGATGACTAGCCACACACATAAACAACACGATGATGCAAGTGATGTCACAGCGACAACTGTCTTTATCTCTTACGTCGTAATGCCGTCCAATGTTCCTTCTCTCCTTGAAGAGGTTGATGGAGAGGACACATGAGATGGTGGTCTGGATGATGGTGAAGAGAACAAGTGATGACTTTTAGACTCCTGTTCAGTTCCTGGGAGAAAATCAAGGAGTCAGATGGCTGAGCGGTTAGGGCATCGGGCTATTAATCAGATGGTTGCCGGTTCAATTAATTTTTGTGCCAAATGACTTTGTGTCCTTGGGCAAGGCACTTCACCCTACTTGCCTCAGGGGGGAATATCCCTGTACTTACTGTAAGTCGCTCTGGATAAGAGCGTCTTGCTAAATGACTACATGTAAATGAAAGGAGAGAACACAAAACTAGAACAGGTGTTTTTTTTGCCTTTTTTTGGAGGGGGGGGGCCGTCACATTAACGCATTGAACTACAGCCCAAACAGTACCTCGTTGTGTGCCTGGTCAATACAGTCACTTTCAACTTCCTCTTTTGGGCATTTTATTTTTTGGTTGATGCTGAGATCCACCACATAGATGATGAGGGCTAGGAGGGCCAATAGGATGGCTGCACTGGTCATCAGCAAACACACCCCCCACCTGGACACAGAGGAGGGAGGGGAGGTCAAAGGTTAAGATTGAGAAAGACTATAAAGAAGGTAGGGAAGTTTGTGTGTGTGGTACTCTCGACTCACTATCTTCATATTAGTGTGTTTATCCATCCTTATGGCGACTGCCCCAGCTGCTATGAACCTAGTGACATAAAAACGAGTGATCAGAGTGCATATGCATTGGAATTAAGAAGACATGGGGAGGATAATGAGGTGAGAGAATGTGTGTGTGTGTTACCGACAGACCGCTCCACCAGGGCACACCAAAGTTCACACACTCTGTGAACTCAGTGAAAAGGAGGGGAATAGAGTAGGATATCACAATCACTCCCAACATGACCTGGGAGACCTGAAACATTGCCACAAACACGCACTTTATTATATTCACTCGCATTGCCCACCAAGCCATTGTATTTCAATGATAAACTAAAGAATGCCCATTTCGGCGCGCATCTCACTCCTAATGCCTTCGGCTCCCCTTTCTGGATGCTTGCTTTCAGCAGTTGCGTTCTGTCAAACAACTTATCCGCGTTGATATCAGTTGTCACGCTCACGGTCAGGTCCCTCGAGACCGTCACAGCCATTCGTACCGGAGTTCTGTTCATTATAGAGAGTTATTTACTGCAATGCACACCCGAATCAAGCTGACCGATGGTTCTACGTTTTAGGGTTAGGCTGGGCCCTTGTTTAGTGTTTGTATTTTCCCTCATTACAGTTAGGATATCGATAGAAAACTAATCTGAATTCTCAGAATGATCCTGGACAGTTTAAACAATATTGTTCTATTTATTCATTTTAACAGCTGTCATATATCAAACATTATCACCAGGCTGGCCTACGCATTACGCATTTGTTGTGGAGAATGATCTTACCTTTCTTCTCAAGAGTAAAAAACACACACACAAAAATTGTTTAAATGGTCCAAATGTCTTAAGGTTACAATTTGAAAAGCGAACTGCGATAGATTTCGCAACCCCAGTCACGGCAGTATGTCCTTTTGTAGGTCTCCGCCTGCTTTTTGGCATCAGTACAATGTTAGTACAATAGGGATGTTTGGTTTTTCACACTGCTTAAGGGGGAGTCCAAAGGACTCGACAAGTGGCCCAGCATTGCGCGGTGGTTGACACAAAACGAACGTCCTTGTATTGCAGGGTCCCCCTCCCTTCAAGAGACCCCACAACTTTTGGGGGAAGAAATGGCTATTCCACTGTAAACCTTTAGTGGTCCTTGGGAAGAGTACAACGCTTATTTCGGTCTTCGCAGTCACTTTCCTCTATAAGGAGATAGCCTACAGTCAACAGTTAAAGGTAGGATAACTCATAATCCATCCCTGAACGACAATGAAAACTATAAGAAAGTTGTTTACCAGCGTTATCTTCCGAATACAAATGAAGAGTTTATGCTTGATATGACAAATTTTTCTTTGAATAAATAACACGCCAGGAATGAGCAGTAATGGATTAAAACAGCATTTTCAACAGGTTTTCACTATTTGATTTATGGGTCATGCTGATCTTCAATCATTGTGACGCAGCGTCAGTTTAGATTTAAATGTACTGGACTCCTAAATGTACTGGAGATCAGATTATCATCCTCACCCTATAGGTCTGCTATTCAACCATTTTTAATTTATTTATAAATTATTCTAGAAGGAACAGTAAGGAACTAATTTGGAGTAGGGGTCTTTCGTTAATACTCCCTCCCCCCATCAGCTCCACCCGCTTCATTCTGTCCTGTCCTCCCTATCCCTCCGTGTCTCCTCCTTTCTCCTCCCTCACATCCGTTTTCTCATGTAGCAGGCATTCCAATATTTCCCTGGGGAATGTAGACACATGGTTTTCATTAAGAAACACTCTCTTTTCTCTGTCCCTTCTCTCTCTCTCTTTTCAACCGTACACCTCACTGCTTTTCCTCCATCAACAACAGCCACAACGTTTTTTCTTCATCTTTCTTCTTCTGGAACCAGGGCACAGATCCTTCTCCTCTGTGTACCACTGCTCACCTCTAGTCTCCTCTCTTCTATGCCCCTTGCCACTCTCCTCTCTTCTCTAGGATCATGGCGTCGGGGCAACCAGTTGGCCCCAGGCTGCAACGTCTTTTCCTGCATTTCGATCCTGAGGCTGCTGGCGTAAGACACACACACACTTTATAGTGTTATAGACCTGGATCGTGGCTGTATTAGCTGTATGCCTATGTGATGTCTCACCTGAAAGTACTAATCTGTACCGAACTCCATTATGTAGCACTGGTGACTGCCAATCAGAGAGCAGACTCTGAGGTGCAGTTCTGTATGTGTCCACCAGGTGGTGACGATCCTGCTGGGGCTCTTCCAGGTGCTGCTGTCTGTGCCACTCTACCACATGCCCATCAGCCTGCCAAAACATTCTTTCCTGGTCCCACTCTTCATTGGTTTTGTGGTGAGCTCCGGTTAGAAGCCATGTTCGGCCTGCCTCCTGATAATTACATAATTTCCTGTGGTCCATTAGGTCAGGGGTTCCCAATGCTGGTCCTCAGGGCCCCCTGTCCTCGGGGGCCCCTGGCCTCGGGGCCCCCTGTCCTCGTGGCACCCTGTCCTCGGGGCCCCCTGTCCTCGTGGCCCCCTGTCCTCGTGGCCCCCTGTCCTCGGGGCACCCTGTCCTCGTGGCCCCCTGTCCTCGGGGGGCCCCTGTCCTCGGGGCCCCTGTCCTCGTGGCCCCCTGTCCTCGTGGCCCCCTGTCCTTGTGGCCCCCTGTCCTCGGGGCACCCTGTCCTCGTGGCCCCCTGTCCTCGGGGGGCCCCTGTCCTCAGGGCCCCCTGTCCTCGGGGGCCCCTGGCCTCGGGGCCCCCTGTCCTCGTGGCACCCTGTCCTCGGGGCACCCTGTCCTCGTGGCCCCCTGTCCTCGTGGCCCCCTGTCCTCGGGGCCCCCTGTCCTGAGGACCAGGATTGGGAACCACTGCATTAGGTCTTATCATTGGTTCACCTCAAATCAGAACTTACTTTTAGTGTAAAGTAGGACTATTATTCCTGCTCTCTTTCACATTATTTCCTTTCTCTCCTATCTGCCTGAGACTCTTCCTCTTTCTTTCTCTTCTCGTTCTCTGTTAGGTTGTGGCGGCAGGAGCATTTGTTGTAGCCAATGAGAAAAGCCCCAACAGACGGCTGGTAAGATGTTCAACTGTGGTGGGAAATATGATCAGGATTCTCTGACCGAATCAAACATTTTTTGAATCCTGCTAAATCTCTCTTCTCTCCTCTCCTGGTCCCTCCCCACATTTCCCCTCTGCTTCATCTCTTTGATATTGCTTGTAAAAAAAAAAAAAGAAGGGTTATGATACATTGTTATTTGATCAACTCCTCTCCCCTTCACAGTTAAAAGGATGTGCCTACAGTAACATAGCCGGCCTGTTGGGGGCGATGCTGGCATTCTGTGTCTATGTGGTCTCCATAGTGACCCTGGAGCCTGAGCCTGAACGCTGTGCATCTTTTCACAACCAACCCTGGAATGCAACTCAGTGTCCCTCAGACTACCTTGAAGTAAGTGTCTTTTACATGTGTGTGTTTAAATAGTGTGTGTGTTTGTTTGGGAGACAGTAATAACTGCCAGACAGATGTGAATTTGTCCTTAAAGACTAAAAACAACTAAACCAACACCTAATCTCAGAAAGTTTAACGAGTTTAACCGTTTCTTTTTATCACACCTGTGGCGGGAGGTCTTCGTATCATTCTGTCATTGTGTCCTCCATCTCTCTTCCAGACGTTCTTTACTGCGTTGAACGTGCTGCTGTTGTTTTACAACATCGGAGCTCTGGTCCTTCACTCTCTCCTCTCCGTCTCCAGTTACAAAGCACTTATGGGTTAATGACATACCGGCGCATGTAATCCCACACACATCCAATGCACAAATGCAATCACTCACACACACCAAAAAGTGACGTTCTGACAAAAACTGATATCCGTCCCCTGTAACTGAATTTAAACTGGTAAAAAGGACTGGATTGGTTATACCCAGGGCACAGAGCAGGTGAAATAATGCACTCATATTTGTGAAAGAGATGTATCTAGTTTCCAAATATCGGCATTTAACAATGATAGACACACCAAACACATACAAAACATCAGGAACAAACTTTAGTATTGCCTATAATCCTGTAAGTGTAATGTCTGATCACGCTAAACTACACTTCATTTGCCACATTTGTTTACAATGAACGTTAAAGTTTTACAAAGACATTTCTTCTCTTACCAAGGATATAAAGTTACGTGTATTTGTATGTTCGTACTGTTTGATCTAGATACAAGCAGCTGGATACACTGGGAGATACTGCTTGTGCGGACGCCAGTTTCTTGGCAGAAAGTCTATTTTCGCCACCACACCGGCTTTGCACATACGTGCATTTACTTTATTACTAATTATCTTCGACTATTTTCTCATAAAAAAACACCTATAGCCTATTCTTTTTGTAGTTTGTATACAGAATAATTACTTATATAATAAACTATTTGAAATGAAAATGTGGTTTTGGATTTCTATTAATTGTGTTAAAATGCTGTAAAACCTATCTTTACAAAATTATATAGGCGTATTTCTTTGAGCATAATGTTCTTTCCATGAATTTGTCCTCCACTTGGTTTATTATAAATCTTTTTAATTTTTAGAGCCTTGTAAATTTTCTTCTCAAGCAGTCGTGTTAGAAGGCTAGGAACTTAACCAATATTTGCCATTGACACAAATGTTCCAATGCTTAGTTTTCAGGTTCCTCCCTTCTGGCGTTGAGGTACAGTTTTGTCACGTAGGGGTTTCCCTTGCAATCAGCTGAGCCATGGATCATACCATTATTCCAGGACATAGGTAAATCGCTTAGGTTGTCTTTTAGTTAATATAAGGATTTCTCCGTCGGGTCAAGAAATTAACACAGTTACTGTCATATTATCGTTCATGAAGTGGCATACTAAATTGTCGATATTCTCCGAAGTCATCGTGTTGACCATAAGCTTGACCACCCCTCGAGGTGATAGAGTGAGTCATTCTCAAAATGGCAGAGATTCTGTCAGTATGAAGTGAAACTTTCCTATTTTTAGCGCTTGAAAGCTCTTTAATTTCTCTCGGTTTTGATGAATATTGTCGAGGACACATCGATATAAATAGCTGTTAATAATAACAGCGTCTGTCTTCGGTCCACACGACCGACTAATTTCGTTGGATAAGGATTTTAATGGCGAAAGGCTGGCTTCCCTCCGAAGTTGACGCTAGCCAGTGCCTGTCATCATAGCCAAACAGATTGTTGTTGTCATTTGCACACGGGACCGTGTGACTAGACCACTGGCTACTCGCTAAGTTAGTTTACTAAACTAGCTTCCTTGGATAGCGATAGCCATCCGATTTTTTTCTTTTAGGGATTGCCTTGCATCTTATCTGGTTCAGGTCAGGGCTTCCGTCCCTATTTCGTCGTCACCTGTCACCAGTCGCTGGTTGATGCCAGTCAATGTGTGCACTGTCACAACCTATTTGTTTTGCTAGCACCACGTAAGTACCTTATTAGAGTTTATATATAGTAAAATATCCGCATTCATTTTCTAATCTAATTTGTTTTGGCGTACAATGTGTTCCTGAAACATGTTTAGCATTGATGTCAAACCAGCTAGCTTTGCAATAGGATCCGCGTTAACAAGAAAGACAGCTTCGTGGGTGAATTTATAAGCTAGTAATCATAATTTCTTGTTAAATTAGTGTCTTGTCTTGCATGATAAGTTACATAAAATCAAGGGATTTAGAAACATGGTGGAAACTAAAATCTGTGTACATATTAGTGATTCATTATGTATTTGTCTTAACATCATCTTAACATCCAGTGATTTCCCCTTTTTATGTGACTAACAGCTGACCTGGCAAATCAATGGACAAGCTTCAGGACCTCAGCCAATCCGAGCTCGAGGAGCTGCTGGACAACGCAGATCGGGTGGAGTCTATGGCATTGGAATCAGATGAGGTAACAGACACACCTCCACCACTGTTCGCTCAGTCAGTACTGAGTAGGGTTACAATAGGAGCCTCTCTTGCTAAAATGACTCATCTGTGAGGATTCTCATTCTCTGACTCTTTCTCTCCCTTCTCTCTCCTTTTCCTTCTCTCTCTCTCTCTCTCTCTCTCTCTCTCTCTCTCTCTCTCTCTCTCTCTCTCTCTTTGTCTCTCTCTGTTTCCCTCCCTCTCTCCCCAGATCCAGAACATACAACTAGAGAGAGAGATGGCTCTAGCCTCAAACCGCAGCCTGGCTGAGCAGAACCTGGACGTGAAGCCTGCTCTGGAGAAGCAGAGGGAGAGGCTGGTGGAGAGGTACTCCCAACTGGAGAGCGTCAGAGAGGCCTACAGACAGCACTGCAGTCTCAGAGGTGAGGAGAGAGGGAGAGGCCAAGGGATGTATGGAGAGATAGTCAGAGATGTGTGTGTGTGTGGGGGGGGGGGGGGGAAGGGACGGAGGAATGGATGGCAGAGGGGGAGGGAGCATGGGATGGAGAAGAGATAGGTGTGGGATGGATGGAGAGATGTACGAATGTGAGGTGAGAGGCAGATTGAAGCATGAAAGTGAATAGAGAGGGACATAACTGTGTGTGTGGGGGGGGGGGGGAAAGAGATGTACCACTTATTTCATTTACAGTTGGTCTTTCAACTGTAGCACACACGTACACAGACATACAGACAGTACCCTCCGGACTGCCAGGGTCGTCTTGGAGACGGCTGTGTCAGCTCCAGTTCCACCACCATAAGCGCTTTAACAGGAAACAAGCCGTACCGTGTTTGAACGCGCCCGCGTGTGCGTGGTAGGCGTGTATGTGCTGCATGTGTTTTTCCAGCACTAAATCTCCACAGTTCCTGGCACTACACGGCTTTGTGTGGGAGGTGAAATCATTTGTTCCCTCTCTTTAGCTAGCTAACTCTCTCTCTTTTTTCTTCTTCTTGCTCTCCCTCTCGTTCTCCCTCCTTCGTGTATTCCTTCTTACCCATCTCGGTTTCTGTTCATCTCCCTTTTCTTCGTCTCACACACGACTTTGTCCTCTTTAATCTGTCATGTCTCTTTCTACCGCCTCCGCCTCCGCGTCACTACGGTTACCATCTCCTCACGTCTTCCCTCATCCCTCCCCTTACTTCTCCCCTTCCTATCCTGTCACCCTCTTCTGCCGACACACCCTAACCTCCTCTGTTTCTCCATCTCTCCAGACGGGATTGTGGGCCAAGTGTCTCCCGAGGGGCTGTTCACCAGACTGCAGACAGAGGGCGCCAACACCGAGGCAGAGTCTGAGGTGCCAAGCACACGCCACACATCTCTCTCTCTAGCTCATCTATCTCTGTATCTCATCTCTCTCTCTAGCTCATCTATCTCTGTATCTCATCTCTCTCTATAGCTCATCTATCTCTGTATCTCATCTCTCTCTCTAGCTCATCTATCTCTGTATCTCATCTCTCTCTCTCTCTAGCTCATCTATCTCTGTATCTCATCTCTCTCTCTAGCTCATCTATCTCTGTATCTCATCTCTCTCTCTAGCTCATCTATCTCTGTATCTCATCTCTCTCTCTAGCTCATCTATCTCTGTATCTCATCTCTCTCTCTCTCTAGCTCATCTATCTCTGTATCTCATCTCTCTCTCTCTCTAGCTCATCTATCTCTGTATCTCATCTCTCTCTCTCTAGCTCATCTATCTCTGTATCTCATCTCTCTCTCTAGCTCATCTATCTCTGTATCTCATCTCTCTCTCTAGCTCATCTATCTCTGTATCTCATCTCTCTCTCTCTCTAGCTCATCTATCTCTGTATCTCATCTCTCTCTCTCTCTAGCTCATCTATCTCTGTATCTCATCTCTCTCTCTCTCTAGCTCATCTATCTCTGTATCTCATCTCTCTCTCTCTCTAGCTCATCTATCTCTGTATCTCATCTCTCTCTCTAGCTCATCTATCTCTGTATCTCATCTCTCTCTCTAGCTCATCTATCTCTGTATCTCATCTCTCTCTCTCTCTAGCTCATCTATCTCTGTATCTCATCTCTCTCTCTCTCTAGCTCATCTATCTCTGTATCTCATCTCTCTCTCTCTCTAGCTCATCTATCTCTGTATCTCATCTCTCTCTCTCTCTAGCTCATCTATCTATGTATCTCATCTCTCTCTCTCTCTGCCTCATCAATCTCTCTCTATCTCATCTCTCTCCATCTCATTTATCTCTTTCTCGCTTTCTCTTTCTCCCCTTTGCCCTTTCTCTCTTTATCCATCTGCCAGTCTTTAGGTTGTTTTGTGTTGGTTTTGGGTGTCATAGTGTCGTACTTCACCTGTATTTGTAAAGCATGACCAATATGGAAGCATATGGATTACATACATACATGGATTCTTGTAATGCGTTTCTCCAAAGAGACGTACAAAAATGTACAGAGCAAGTGCACTCCTCCGTGTCTCATTTCCTCTTCCTCCTCTTGTCTTCCTGTCTTCATCCCCCTGTACCAGGCACTGGCAGACGGGTTCCTGGACGGCGCTCTTCCTCTCGACACGTTCCTCGAGCAATTCCTCGCCCTCCGCTCCCTCGCTCACAAGAGACGAGTGCGGATCGAGAAGCTGCAGGACATGCTCCGACAGAGGAGTGAAGACGCCGCCTCCGACGCCGCCCAGGGCGCCATGACATCATCGCAAGCATCAGCCAATCAGGACCCCTCAACACCATCGCCGTGGAATAACCAAACGCATCATCAGCCAGCCCCGGGTTCCCAGCCGGCCAATCACAGCAGCTTCCAGAATGCCACGCCGAATGCCGGTGCAGGCGCCGCCCTCCCTTACACCCCTTACCCTGTCTCCCCTCCAAACCCAGCCCCCTCCGCAGCCTCCGGCGGCCCAGGCCAAGGCCCGGCCAATCCCCCTGCTCAATTCCCTCCTTACCCCAGCCCCGGCTCACCCTTCACCCCTGCGGCCGGCTACGCTGCGCGGCCTGGCTTTGGGCCCCCCGCCTGCCCCTACCCCACCCAGCCCACCTTTCCCGGCCCCCCCCGGCCCAGCGTTCAGGCCGTACGGTTCCCCCAACGCCGGCCCCTACCCCTCAGCCTACCCCTATGGAGGGGGGTACAGCTACCCCACTGGTCCCGGCCTGCCCAGCACTCAGTCCCCCACTGGGAAGCCAATGTATCGGCCCGGATACGGAGTACCCCAGCCCTACTCCTGAATCTCCTCATCTTGTCTCCTTCCTCCTTCCTTCCTTCTCATCCTCCTCTCACTCTCTGTCATCACGAAGGCACAAGCTGTTTGATCTGTATCTCCACGGCTCTTTTTCTTATGGCTTTATCTTTGATTTGAACACTTGACTCACTTCTCACACACTCCATCTCCTTTCGATCTCTCTCGCCCTTCTCTCTCCCTCCTCTCCATTGCTCTGCCGCAGTCTCAGGTCCTGTTGTTGCTTCTGGGTGTTGTTCTGGGTGCTGCCTATCGCCCCCGTGTGTGTGTTCCTGTGTGTGTGTGTGTTTCTCTGTGTGTGTGAGTGTGTGTGTGTTTCTGTGTGTGTGTTCATGAAGCTCTAAAGCAATCTGTCGGACCTTATTTAACACATAGGTCACACGGCACAACTATGTCGTGTGTGTGTGTGTCTTCCACAGACACAAGAAGTGATAACAGTGGATGTGTAACATATTTCCACGTGCACATCCTTGTCTTCAACACACCTATTCCATGGCCGCTAGATGGCCCGGACACATGACAATGCACACGTTATTTGTGTCGTCAGTGCATCACAGCAGTCTCCCGCCCTTGTAAGGCAAAGTATCATTACAGTGCAGAGATGTTGGCTCCTTCATAATTCAGTCCTTTGCCCTGTCGTGTTCAGAAGCACAGACACACTCTGCATTAAGATCTCTGCGCATGTCATCCGTCAGCAGACTGGAAGACTTGCCCTGCTCTCCTTTCTGTGGCTTTTATTGCCCCCCCCCCCCCCCCCCCCCCTCCTTTTTCTTATTCTACTTCTGCATGTTGTCCTCCCTTGTTCACCTCGGTCATGTCTGTGTGGTGTCAAGTTTCCTGGCGCTGGTGAAGTTGTTCCGTCAGGCGGGGGGGGGTGACGGACCCCTGTGTGTGTGTGGTGTGTGTGTGCGGTGTGTGTGTGTGTGTTGACGTGTGTTCACTGTACTCCTCCTCCATCACCCCTCACTCCTTTCTCTCTCTCACACTCTCTCTTCTCGCCTCATTCCTTTCTCCTCCGTTTTTGACCTCACCCCCCCTCCTCGTTCACCCCCCCCCCCTCTCCCTCCCTCCCCCACAATCTGCTTGTTGAAATGAACTGATGCTTGACAATGATAACGAGAAAATAGTTTTATTTCTATAAGTTCATTATCATATATGAGAATATAAGTGATTTGTATAGAATGATAACAGAACAGAACCTGATACTACTACATGTGCTTGTAACAAGGAAAAGGTTATCATGTTGACATATCTTCCTGCTCTAGTGAGCACAGGAGCCAAGTACTGTCTGGAATCACCTCAGTGATCTCTGATTTGTGACACGTGTTCGATTACTCCTGCCTGGCACAATAAAATCATAAGGCTGTTACCAAAAAAGCTCAGACCCTATCCACCTGACCCAGCCAGCCAGCCAGGCGGGCAGACCTGAGCAATTGCTGAAGAAAATCTTGAGAGGATTTCAAACATGACTTGCCCAGGTCTAGATGGGAATGGGAGGTGGGGAGGTGGGGGGTGGGGGGGATGCTGAAGGGGCTTGGAGGGGTTGGCATTGGGGCTGAAGGGTGAGAGGACCAAGCTACATAAGGCCTTGACCACATCTAACTCCCATCGTCTCTCCAGGGTCGGTGCACCTCATTGACATCATAGGCCATGCTCCTCTCTCTCTTTCTATGCAGACCTCTCCCTGGAGGCTGGGTGGTCTCACTGAGCATGTGTTACAAATGGAATGTAAACACACTGTTATTGTACTAACTAGTATTGTTGTACTATGAGGCCACTGCCCTACGGAGACCATGGAGGCCTTATGTAGCTGCTATGTAGAGCCTTTTTTATCGGCTTGACTAGTCTTGTCTGACTGGGGTAGGCTGGAAACGAGTGCAATCCCACTACAACAATCCCCAGCGCTGGTCCTGGTATCCACTGACCTGTAGGATCACAGCACTGCTGGTTCTCACCACGCTTAGCTAATCAATCACCCATTAATCCATGGCCCACGATCCGTCACTCAAATCTAGTCATCATGTGTTGGTGGTCCCCCCCTTTATATTAAACTTTGTCGACACTAAGTGCACTAAGTGGTACCGAACCTGCTACACCGCCAAGGAACACGCCACCAATCGGAGAGCTTGTTTTAACCACGAGACGGAACTCTCTGGCCAATCAGTGCCCTTAATTGATTGATCACTAGCTACTACTGTTGGTAAACTATCAGGTAATTTGACATTGAGCCAGCAGTGCTGATGGTCCAGGGGGTGGGGGTGGGGGTGGGGCAGGGGTGGACAGGTTGGGAGGGGGGGCTACCATATCCGTAGTAACCAGAGGGAAATCTTTACCTGTGTTGGAGAAGCACAAGGGAATCGTTTTAGCATTAATATGGAAGAAAACACAACAGTTGTGTTGTTCTGGAGGTGGAAACGCCCATGGGGATGAAGAAATTGCTGACTGTAGCTTGTTCAACTGTTTACTTTGATTTTCATTTATGGTTTTTGGGTGTGAATATTAAACACTGAAGTTGATTTAAGAATCGCTGTGTCCTGACTGGTGATGTGGACGTTTGCATCTCTCTTTCTCTCCCTCTCTTTCTCTCTTTCTTTCCCTCTCTTTCCCTCCCTCTCTTTTTTCTCCTTCTGTTTTTCTCCCACTCTTTCTCTCTCTCTTTCTCCCTCTCTTTCTCCCTCTTTCCCTCCCCCTCTTTTTTCTCCTGTTCCTCTCTTTCTCTCCCTCTCTCCCTCTTTCCCTCTTTCTCTCTCTTTCTCTCTCTCTTTCTCTCCCTCTCTGTCTCTCTCTTTCTCTCCCTCTCTTTCTCTTCCTCGACGAATGTTTCTCCCCTGTTCCGAGCACACCAATGGCTTCATCGGTGTAAGTGATCTTGCTGACTGTGAGGAGATTCTGCCTCTCAGTCACAACTCTCGAGGAGGAGGATTGTTGTCGTGTCTTCATCGTTGCCAGGACGGACGGAGAGAACTATGTAATCGAGAGTGAGAGAGATGCAGGGAGGAGGAGGAGGAGAACGTTTACGGGGCTTTCTCCACGTCGTCGGCTCCGTAAAACGAGAGGCGACAGATGAGAGGAAACGAGAGCGAGGGAGGCAGAGGAGTGTCGGGGCGTGAATGAAGGGACAGTAAGAATGAGTAAGAGTTAAGCAAACGAATGACTCGGGTCGTAGAACGTAGACCTCAGGCCTCTGGGGTTTGGAAAATACGCCTTTTTTTCCGGGCTTCATGTTAGATCACGGGGCTGAGGGGCCGGAGTGTCTGAAGGTTAAACGCTTCTGGGCGTCGACCATTCGGTCTTGAGTTTAGGTCATGACCCTCTAAGAGGACTTAGGAATAGTAGGTACGTGTACCCAAAAAAAACTTTTACACATTGCTTAGATCTACCTTTTTCTCTCTTCTCTCCACCCACTTCTTTTTTCTCTCTTCTTTCTCTTTCTTGCTTTGAAGTGAGGAAGTTTGCACGTTTGCAAAAATAGAGCAACAGGGCAAAGATGGAGTGATGCGCTGTAAGGAAAGAGAAGAAAGAGAAGGGGGGAGGGCGGGGTGGGGTGGAGAGAGAAAAGGAGACAGACAGCCAGACTTGAACACCTCTTCACAGTTTCCTCCTCCTTCAGTCTCCCTGTCACGTCCGTGGTGTGTGTTTGCCTCGTAGATCTCTCGCTGGTCCTCCTCAGAAGTGTGTCTCTCTTCAGAATGGATGTGAGACTGCTGGTGACTTTCCTGGCTCTCTGTTGGACATGTACTGGTAAGACAGTAATCACTCTTCACCTTGTTTCTGGGCGACACCATGGGGCTGGTTCATAACCCAGGCCCACCGCCCAGAGGCCTTTCCTATTAGAGGATGTGCTTTGACTGGTTTCCTAGTGAGGGTTGATGCATCTAGACTAAGGTTAATCTTTGTTACTGTATAACTCGACACTTTAACACCTCATTCACAGGTCACAATGACTTGATTACTGCGGCCCATCCAGAGTTGTTGTTTATTTTATAGGTTATTTATTTGTAACTTAAAATATTTCTACATACATAGTTTTGTGGTAATTGAAGCAATAATGATCAATAAATTAAGAAACTTTCATTAATGTTATGGATGGTGACAAATGTTGTTTTCGGATTCACAAGATTCAGACACAACTTTCCTCTCATCGGTGTCCTAAATTAAATGTAGGAAGGATGACATAATCACCATTCTGACTGAGATAGTGTTTTACCCTGACTGTAGGAACACAGTGTTTAGAATTTTTTCATACTGTTTATAAAGTAAAAAACATGTTAACTATAATTCAAGTAGAATCCGAAAGCGCTAAATCTGAACTGTTGATAGCAAACTCCCTCGTCCTCTGTCAGTCTCCCTTGTCCTCCCCCCCCCCCCCCCCCCCCCCCCCCTCCTCCTCTTCTTGTCTGGGGCCGGTGTGGGTTACTGTAATTTGTTAGATTAATAGTCAGATTAGAGGAGGGGTTTTAGTCTAATCCTGGTCCTATCCTGACCCTTGCCATGGATGTGTGAGCAGTCACATGACACTGGCCAAAGCTTGGACATGCTCAATGGCTGGCTGGCTGGCTGGTTAACTGGCTGGCTGGCTGGTTATCAAGACCCAGGAGTCCATGACTGCATGCTATCTAGTTGTTGGGATTCTGACTGACAAATGCCTAATTATAATTACGTTTGAGGTGATAATATATTTAGTGAATCGTGTTAACTATCTCTCTCTCTCCCGGCAGGAGCCTATTCATCAGATACTTCTTCAACTACCGTTCAAATCAATACCACGTACCCTTCCATCCCTTCCATCCCTTCCATATCTCCCCCCTCAAACTGCACCAATTGTTCCTGTGACCCGGCTCCTCGCCCCCTCAGGCCCCCGGCCGCACCCCCCACACTGGCTATCCTGCAGGTCACATGGTTTAAACCGTGTGAGGGCTGGGTATACCTGTCTGTGCTCCAGTCTGACTCCCTGCCTCTCTGCCAGAGCAGCCTGGGTCTGGTGACGCAGAACTGGACAGGGCTGTGTCAGAGAGCTGGCTGCCTGGGGGCCCCTGAGTGGAGCCCCACACCGAGCTTCTCTCATGGGCACGAGGTGCTGGAGAATGGCGCATTGGTCAAAACGAAATGCCAAACACTGAAGGTCCGCTGCAAAGGTGTGTGTGTATGTGTGCTTGTCTGTATGCGTGTGTATGTGTGTGTCTGCGTGCAATGTTTGTACATACTGTGCTTTGTACAGTGTATGATTGGAAATCTGAAATGGTTTCAGGTCTAAAGCTGCCTAAAACACAAATCTGCTTTCCAAGTTAAGTGTCTACGTTTAGTTGACCAGATCGTTGTTTCCTCCTCTTTCTTCTCCTCCTCCTCCTCCTCTTCCTCCTCCTCCTCCTCTTCCTCCTCTTCCTCCTCTTCCTCCTCCTCTTCCTCGTCTCTCCCCAGCCGCCCCTCCTCCTCCAGTGGGGCCGGACCTGCGTGGTCAGCTGGTGGCCTACAAGGTGTTGAGCGCCCTGCTGTGTGTGGTGTTTCTGCTGCTCCTGGTGGCCCGCTTTGGACAGCCCTCCCTCAGGGTCCTGCAGAAGAGACGTGAGTCCTCACCTCTTCTCCTCACCCCCTCACCCTTCCTCCCCTCTTCTCCTCACAACCTTCCCTCACCCTACTCATCTCTACCCACTCCCTCACCCCTCCCCTCACCCTACTCACCTCATCTCCTCACCCCCTCCCCTCAGCCTACTCACCTCTTCTCCCCCCCCCCTCCCCTCACCCTACTCACCTCTACCCATTCCCTCACCCCTCCCCTTACATTACACACAGCTCGATCATATTACATACAGTACATTATGTTCACTGAAACCACTGTTTTGTTGGAGGGACTGTGTGTGTGTCTGTTACATGGGCCGTGTGTGTTTGTGTTGCAGTGTCAGACAGGAGACAGAGTAGGTGGATCGGACCCACACAGAGTCAGAGTGGTAAGACTCAGACACAGACACACACACTCACACACACACACACACACAGACAAATACACCATCTCTTTGTCAACTCTTCTCTCCCAGTATCCTATCACAGAGGGAAGAGTGCTGTCCAGGACACTGACGAGAGCAAGAGGTCATCTTTTCCTGGTAAGACGCACACACACACACACACACACTCTGTTTATATTAAATTCTTTCCTCACTCACACAAACAGTTATTTCTTCACCTGTTTTGTTTCTTGTCCAATCAGCTCTGGAGAGACTGACGGTGAACTACAGCCGAGAGCCTTCGTCCAATAGGAACAGCGACTACGATTCATACAACTAACTTCATCTTTTTTATTGTTCACATATTATTTTAAATATCCACTGTGAAATAATGTTGTTGGCATGTTTTTGTTTACTAAATACATCTAAATAAATCTTAATAAATAAAGTTTGTTGAAGAAAAGTATTTTATGCCTCATCCTGACAGGTGAATTAAAAGTTAGGAAAGACAAAATGAGTCGGAGCAAGAAGAAAGAAAGAGAGAGGGAGAAAGAGAGGGTGAGCAGGAAGAGAGAAAGGTGGTTTTACGCAGTGAGTGATTTTTGCAGCTCTGTGGCTTCCTGTGCCGTTGACACCAACTTCCTGTTTGTGTTATTTCTGTCACTCCCCCCCTTCCTCTTTATGTCTTTTTCATCCCCTCTCTTCCCTGTGCTTTTTCTCTTCTGTGTCTCCTTTCTCCTTCACTCAAGCTCCATCCCACCTGTGTATTTTGCTCTCTCTCTCTCTCTCTCTCTCTCTCTCTCTCTCTCTCTCTCTCTCTCTCTCTCTCTCTCTCTCTCTCTCTCTCTCTCTCTCTCTCTCTCTCTCCATCATACACCTCTCCTCCTCCCAGCCAATCTCACCTACCTTCTGTGTGTGTTACTCCTTTCTTTCATTGCCGTATTCATAATCCCTCCTTTTTCACCTTCCTCCTTTTCATGCGTTGTCATGTTGACATTTTTCTCATTTATTTTCTGTATTGTGACCAGGTCTTGTATCTGTGGGGCCCTGGGTGCAGGAGGAGGAGGTAGCTGGGATAGGAATAGGGGGTTCTTGAAGGGAGGAGACATCGGCTATTATGTTGCTAGATTCTAATGATCAGAAACCATTGTTCAGTGATCTGAGGCTTAGCCAAACTGTGGGAAAGTCTGTGTGTGCGTTCATGTGTAGCGTGCAGACTGAAACACAGAGAGACGGCCTGATAGACCGTGGTAGTCCACTACATAGGAAAACATCCTGTGTATATAAGTCGTCAGTGCATGCAGTCGTGTGTGTGTGTTTGCACCTGAGCCTGTGTGTATGTGACATATGTGTGTGTGTGTGAGAGAGGGAGAGTGGGTGAATTCCCCTCTGTGTCAGGTCACTGTGAAGGATTATAACTGGGTTGAGATTGTCCCATCAGCAGAACAATGACGGACCCGAGCAGATTACATTCTCAGATTACCCAGTGAGAGAGATGGAAACTGAGATATATAGAAGGGGGGGGGGGGGGGGGGGGGGGGGGGGGGGGGGAGTGAGCGGGAGAGAGGAAAGAAGAGATCATATTTAAGAACTGCTCTTCATGCGTATTAACATTGATCACATAAAAGCAACACGCAAAACATATCCCAGACGCACAAAAGTGGCTCTGCTCAAATAAACGAACTGGGCACACTTTAATTACGTGAACACGCAAGTCAGGTTATTTATAACCTAGGAGAGGAAATGAGAGAGGGATGAGAGGAGGAGGGATGAAGTCAGTACTGTAGAGGTGTAAGAGAGAAGACGACAGGTGCAAGACTGGAAAGGGGTGGGGGGGGTGGGGGGGAGAAACAAAGAGAGAACGAGGCAGGGGGTATTTGCCACGAAGAAGCATGTTTCAGACCTACCGTGTATGTACGAGTGTGTGTGAGCGATTGTGTGTGCGCGTTGCTTTGTCATTTTTAATGCTATAGGTTTTACACTAAGCCCTAGTGTCGGGTACATTGTCTCTAAGCCCCTTCTGGTGGCCTATCATGCCTATAACTCCAGAGAAGTGTGTCACAGAGAGAGGGATAAAACGACACAGAATTAAAAGAAGCCCATGTCTGCCTGTCCCAACTCTCCCTCGACCTGCTTGCCTGTCTCTTTTCTTTGCCTCTTCCTTCTATTCCTCTCCCCTTCCTCTTTGTCCTCCTCTTCCTCTCCCCTTCCTCCTCTAATCTACTTTTAAAGTCGTTCTATTTTTCCTCTTTTCTCTTTGTCGAACGGCCTGAAGCGACGGTTGTGTTGACATTCTGACGTGGCGTTCCTGATGTGCTGTCAGCAGCTGAGCTTATTGAACGTGGAGGTGAGAATATCTGCCGGTATCACCCCCCCCCTGCTATGAACCCAGCTTTCAGTAGAGACGGGGAGGGGAGGATGAAAGCAGAGGTGGAGGGATGGAGAGAGAGAGAGAGAGACAGAGAGAGAGACAGAGACAGAGACAGAGAGAGAGAGAGAGAGAAAGAGAGAGAGAGAGAGAGAGACAGAGACAGAGACAGAGAGAGAGAGAAACAGAAGACAAGAGGGATTGTGTGTGGGCTAGAGGAGGGGACGGAGGGGAAAACGTCTCACACAGATCTGTCGCTTAATCAGTGTGAAAGGAGAGAGGGGAGGAGAGAGAGAGGTTGCATCTGCATGGTCAGGTGAGGATAAGTCTCCTCTGAAGTGAACCACATCTCATGTGAACGTGTGCATGTTTGCCTACGTGCCTGTGCTCATGGTGTGAGTGACTGCATGTGAGGGTTCTCCCACTAACCAACCTGACCTGCACAGCAGAGTTTAAAACGGTAAAAGGGCAGCAAAGTGGTTTCTCTCGCGCGTTTCCCTGCGTTTAGCACTAATCCTGGAAATTAAACATTAGCAGCTTAGTACCCGACCCTGCCATCTGAGCGTGTGTGCGGGGAGGGGGTGGGGGTGAAGGGGGGGAGGGAGGGGTGGAGATGGACAGGGAGAGAGGGATGGAGAGACCGCTGCAGTTAAAACCCTGAGGTGAACACATCAAGGAAAAGAGGGCAGAAGATGAAGGATTGGAGCGAGCAAGGGGAAGCGACACTGGAGAGAGAAAGAGAGAGCGGGAGAGAGAGAGGAGGGAGGGACACTGGAGAGAAAAAGAGAGAGAGGGAGAGAGAGGGAGAGAGCGAGGAGGGATTATTTACCGTTTTAAATGAATAAATCCTTATTGTGTGAATCTGGCACACACGGAAAGACAGAGAGGGAGAGGGAGGACAAGAAGCAGCAGCAAAAACATATAACCCACAGATCAAAGATAGAGAGATAGATATAAAGAGAAAGAGAGAGAGAGAGAGCAAGAGAGAGCGAGAGAGAGGGAAAGAGAGAAAGTAGAAAGCTCAACAGCTGACTGGAAGACAAAGAGTCCAAGCTGTGGGTGGCGTCGGTGTCAGATTCAGAGTCCCCGGCCTGGACGAGCCCTGGACACCAGCCAGGAACAGAGAGGACGATCAAACTGTGGAGCGGACGAGTGGAGAGGAGGAGGAGGGGAAGATGGCACGGAAATAAATAGTGGCCACAGGTGCAAAGAAAAAAGAGAGAGAGAGAGACGGGGGGAGAGAAGCATCAGAGTGGTATTATTTCGGGGTCGTCACACACCAAGGAAAGGAAGGCGTCCGCCAGGTGAGTCCAGCCGGTGCAGCTAAATCCCAACTGACAGGACATGCCGTATGTGTGGTCCAGAAGCTGCATCTGTGTGTGTGCATGGGGTGTGTATTAGAGGAGGTGTGTGTGTGTGTGTGTGTGTAGACTTCTCAACACTGAGCCTTGCAGGGCCACTGTGCCAGCTGTGTGTATGTGGGTGTGTGTGAGAGAATTTATGCCTGTGTGTGTGTTTGTGTGCATGCATGCATGTGGTTCTGCACACAGGGTGTGCAGGTGTGGCAGAGGGCAAACTCAATTATGTAAAAACCTGAATCATTTCACTTGAGACTTACCTTACGTAAGATTTTTATTTTCAAAACCTAGTTGGTGTTTTCTGCCGTTGAGAGGAAGTCACACGCTGACAGGAAGCTTGCAGGCCGCAGCACGGTCCGAGGACAGGGGAAGATGCTGATGTGAACGAGGAGCAGCAAGAGGACTCTGAACGCCATGGCCTAGTTCGCTTTTGGATCAGAAAAAACTACAAAGATTGTCTGGGAGTCTGATCTTTCACAACAGCCGCCTCTGTTCCACAGCCCTGAGAGGTTATAAGCATTTCAGGTGCTGACATATCGGGCCGCCAGCCAGGGGTGCAGTGATGGGTGTGGACAGCAGCCCCAGTGCATCATGGGCAAGGCAGGGGGTGGTGGGACTGCTGCTGTGTTGGCTGATGGTCGCAGGTGAGTGGCTGAGCTTTCACTAACGCACTACTGAATGAAAAAGGTGATTTATTACTTTTAGTTCTTAACTTAACTTTTGGTTGTTCACCATAAACCATTCCTCTCTCTTCTCTTTTCCTCTCTTTGCCTCTCTTTGGTTCCAGTCCACACCTCGCAGGCCCAGCCCCCCCTCCCTCTTTCCCTGCCTGCCCAGATCTCTGTGCCTCCTCCCTGGAGCTACCTGCCCCTCTCCCAGGCCGACCTGGGCCCCCTCTTCTCCAACTCGAGCCCCTTCTCCTTCTCCCAGAGCCTCCTCCTGTTGCCTCAGACTGGGGCAGCCTCCAAACCAGGGGCCAGGGCTTCGTTTGGGCCTTACTCAGTCACACAGGTATGGATGGTGCTGGGCAAACATACTGAAGAGGCTCTTGTAAAACTGTATTTATGGTTCTTTGAAATTCATTTCATTAACTTATTTCTCTCTTTCTCTCTCTCTATCAGCTGGTCTCGGACCCCATCCTCCCCCTCTCCCCTCCTTTGTCAGCGTCGCTGCTGTCGGAGCACGTGGAGCGAGAGAGAGACGAGGGAGGGAGGGAGAGGCTGAGGGTGCGGGCTCTGTTCCAGGGTAGAGGAGACGCGGGCAGAGGGATCTGTGTCACCCTCCACGCCTTCAAGGAGACGGAGGAACACAAGGCCTCCTGCATCACACAGGTGCCGTTGGGGCGTGTGTGGGTGGGTGTGGGTGGGTGGGTGGGGATGTTGATGTTTCAAGCCAATGAATTTCCCTGCATTTCAATCAATGGTTCTCTATGTCTCCTGTCCTCCAGGCTCCCCTGGGTCTGTGTGTGGTGACCCTGACTCTTCCTAAGGACTGGTTCCAGACCGAGCAGATCTACCAGCCACACCTCGGCCCCCCCGGTCGCTCCCGACACACACACCGCCACCGGCAACGCAACCGGCGAGGTCGAAGCCATGGCAAACTGGCGGCGATCAGGTTCAACCATGGCCACGCCCCCGATCGTGTCCAGCTCTACTATTCATCGTTCGGCACGGTGGCCGACCTGAGCGCAGCGCCCCCTAGGTGCGTGGAGGACAAAGAGCCACAGTACCAGAGACAGCTCTTCTACATAGCAGCTGTGACCCTGAGGGAGGAGGGCGCGGAGGGCGCTGAGGGCAGGGAGGGTGCTGCACAGGGCAACAAAAGCAAGGAGGAAGTAAGCTGTCTGAACGGACGGGAAGAAGAGGAGCTTCGTGTGGATTCAAATGTCCTGATTCGCTACCGCAGGGGGCCGGCTCGTATCGGTCAGCCTATCGCATTGTCGGTAAATCTGAGGTCGAATTTCAGCGCAGAGTTTGTGGTTATACGGTGAGTCACTCTTTATGGTGTGTCAATAATTCATTGATATTGATTCTCCTGTACTATAAATATGTGTGTATGTCTGTGTGTGTCAGGCTGAAGGTGAGGATGGGTCTGGTGTCCCTGGTTGCCCAGCGATCCTTGCCCTCTGACCTCTGGGCTGTGACCCTGGAGAGAACCCAGGGTCCCAAACATGACATCGTCTCTATCATCTGCCACAAAGTTGGACGCCACCTAGATGGCCTCAGGTAGACATGACCCTCCTGTCACATGACACAGTAGATCATGTTGAACAACACAAACATTCAAACTCTCAAAAACTTTCACCTTCCCTTCTCTGCTCTCTCTACCCCTCACGCCATCTGTCATCCCTCCACCTCCTTCTTTCCTCTCCTCACTGTCACCTGCTCTCCTACATCCCTCCTACATCCCTCCTCCCCCCTTTTCTCCCCCAAAGTGCTCTCCTCCCAAATCCCTCCTCCCTCCACCAGGTGGCGTGTATCTCTGTGGACGGCCTGAGACGTAGCTTCGACGTTGCCATGACGGTGTCGGCCAGTTGGTGGGTGGAGTACTCGGGCCGTAATAACCCTCCTCCGCCACACGGAGGTGTGGTGAGCAGCTTCTCCTTCACGGACAGAGAGATGGCTGGCATCGTTCCCGTCACTGAGGTGAGGAACACTTGTTTCGTAACACTGGGTCGCCCCACAGGGATGGGATGCAGGAGTTTCCATTCATAAACAGGGGGTCGCCCTGCAGGTAGACTTTCTTTGATGAAGCCGACTTAAGTGAATGTCCTGTTCTGTCACCTTACAGAGCGACACCATCATAAACACAGCAATCTTGACCAGCGAGCTTGTGTCACTTCCTGTTATTGTGCTGGCCGTAGGGCACGATGGGAAAGTGTCAGATGTAACGTCTGCAGTGAGGTGCCAGTCGTCCGATGAAAACATTGTCAAGGTAGAGAACACACAAACACACATGCGGGCACACACATACACACACATCCTCTTTCTCTCCAGAACTGACCCTCAATCCGCCGTTTCTCTCCATGTGATTGACAGGTGTCAAGCGATTGCGCCACCCTCTTTGTTGACGGGAGCGAATCGGGCGTGGGCAGCACGTGCGTGGCGGTGGAGTTTCTTCTGGGCACGCTCCGTGGGTCGCTGTGCCTGGCGGTGTGGGTGCCCGTCGTGCCTCTGCGCCTGTCTCTGTCCGACCCCAAGCTCAATGCCATCGATGGCTGGAGCCAGTACACGGACAACGGGTTAGTGGGCTTCAGTTTGGCCTGTTGCTGGTATTTGGAACATTCCGGCAGTTAGGATACAAGTGTTGAGAGTTGGGCAGGTGACGGAAGCAGGTTGCTGTATGTTACGTCACTGTTGAAGGGACATTATTAAACACGTGAGGGGGCTGAGAGAGAGAGAGAGAGAGAGAGAGAGAGAGAGAGAGAGAGAGAGAGAGAGAGAGAGAGACAGACAGACAGACAGACAGACAGACAGACAGACAGACAGACAGACAGACAGACAGAGAGAGAGAGAGACAGAGAGAGAGAGAGAGAGAGAGAGAGAGAGAGAGAGAGAGAGAGAGAGAGAGAGAGAGAGAGAGAGAGAGAGAGAGAGAGAGAGAGAGAGCTGGGTTGCTCACACCCCCGCAGAGATTGGGAAACAAAGATTTGGAGAAAGCAGCATTGGAGATTTGATCTTCCTCAATCCTACGTTTGTAAATCCATTTAATAGATCAGTGCAAAATGTTGGCAGATCATGTGATAATATCGTAGACACATCTGTCCTGCAAGAGGGAGAGATTAGACCATCTTTGGGATTCTTTAGTCTCTTGTAATCTGTCCTGATCCTAGATCTCTCTTCGTAGAAGACAGGAGCTTTAAGACAGATTCTGACCTCCAGCTCCACTCAGCGAGGGCTCGGCCTCCTCTCTGTCCCTGAAGACAGAGTTAGATCAAGAGTTTAGAACTTTTTTTTGGTTTACTTGATTACTTTTTGTTAAAACTGTTAGAAGACATGCAGAGACACATGCAGCATAAGTGTGTGTATGTGTGTCTGTGTGTCTGTCCAGCTGTTTCCCAGTGTTCCAGAGGTCCACTGTTCAGGTTTTGACCCAGTTCGTTGCCCAGGACAACCAGAGTCAGATGACCTACCTGCTGGGCTCCCCCGATTGGCTGGTGGATGTGACGGAGATTGTCCATAATTGGCTGCGGGTGGAAAACCCACAGGTCGCTGCTCTTGACAAACACAACAATCTGATTGGCCTGCAGCCGGGGGAAACCATGCTTCATGTGAGACATGCTCATTTTCCCACCATGACCAGAAGTGCTCTTGTTATTTTGACACCTTTTTCTGGTTTATTGTCATTATTCACATCAGTGAAATGTGTCCCCATCTCAGGTTATCTCTAGCCAATGGGATGGTGTCCTGGGCAGCTGTGATGTTACGGTGACCTCGGAACCTGTGACCCCAGGTGACCTGTCAGTGCAAGTTGTGAGCGGCTTGGGGATGTCCATCCAGCCCAGCCCTGCCCACCCGTCAGTTGTCACAGCAACAGTGACGGCCTACAACATTCTATACGACCCTGGGCAGGTTAGTGCTGGCCCTTTGGTGTGTTTCTGGTGACTTGAGTATGTTCATACTAACTTTCTCTTTCACTTTCTCTCTCCTTCTTTTACTCCTTCCCTCTGCCCCCTCTTCCTCTCTTGCCTTCACTCTCACTCTCACCAGGAAGCATCCATAAGTGTCTGGCTCCAGTTCAGTGACGACAACGCCTCTCTGCTCTCCGCTTTTAGGGGCGTGCCCTTTTACCTGCGTCTCTCCTCATTGGCTGAGTCTGTGGTTGCCGTGACGCCCGGCCCTTCACAGCGCATTGTTGCCCAGGGAGATGGGGGCGGGCCCTTGCTTCAAGCGGAACTTCTGGTCTCTACCTGTGATCCAATTGTGTCCAACTCCATCGTTGAAAGTGACTCCCCAAAGACTAGGGAAGGAGGTGGGACACGAAGGCTAGCCAGGGGCTCTGGTTGGATAAGAGTCAACCTAGACTCTGAACTACAGCCAATGGGGAGCGAGGAGTCGGAATTTGGGTTTGACGTGTCTGACATGCTGGTGGAGTCCAACGGAGATGTATATGCTAAGTTTGGGAGCGACGACATCGTCAACGGCAACATCACGGGCGGCGGGTCACCCGTTGACTCCTCCCCCTACCACCACCAGGCTGGCATAGGCATGATGGGAAGAAACGGACTGGAACGGGCGGCGCTCACGCCCAATCACGAGGAGAACGCTGTGTACCTGTCCCCCGGCGTGGAGAGAGAGGGAACGAGGGACGATGAGAAGAACAGACCAGGAGAGCGAGAGCTGGAGGTGGGGGTGGGGGCCTTACTCTCCCTCCTGTGCCTCTCCACACTCCTTTTCCTGGTGAACTGCCTGCCTTGCGCCCTGAGAGAGAGGAGGAGGAGGAAAGGGATGGAGGCAGATGGAGGAGTGATGGAGGGAGTGGTGGTGGAGGAGGCGGAAGAGGAGGAGAAGGATGAGAAGATGGAGATAGAAAAGGAGGACGAAAGGGAGGGGCAGAAGAAGAAAAAGCTGGAGGAGAGAGAGGAGAATATGTTGTGAGGTTTGTTTATCTCATGCAAAAGGACTTTACGTTTATTGTTAAGCTTGTCAATGACATCCTGTACATCCAACCATCTTTAGATCTTAAACCTTTCAGATGTGTCCTGTCATTGTTTCCGACCATTATAACATAATTCCTCTAAGCACGGCAGTGTCTAGAATGGTATTATTTGGTAGGGCAGATTTACAAATGCTTTACATATGTTTGGACTTACTGGTACATGACTCAGACACTAGGTTGGGTGGAGAATATTCAGCCCTACATGGAAGCTGGCATTTTATGTCCACCATACACACTTTTGTAGAAAATAAATTAGAGAAATAGATATTGATGTAAAAGATATTTCATTGATCCTTGTCCTATTTCATCACCATGTTTGCTATTTTACAAATTCTAAAAGTAAATTTTCTTTATTTAAATACTTTCTGTCTGGTTTTGTCTTCCCAATTTACAAGTACAATTTATTTCTTTGTTAATTAATTTGAAGGATAAAGACCAGAAATACTGTAAATGTTGACAGTAGATTTTGGGCAATTTAATGTCTTGTTAAGCTACAAACGTTTGCAAAGACAATGTCAAACATGTAAAATGTGTTTGTTGAATGAAATAAAATAAAATGAAAGATAACATTTGACCATTTTTAAATGACCGAAGGGGTTAGTATGTATGTTTTGGATGAAATGACCAAAGGGGTTGGCATGTGTGTTTTGGATGAAATGACCAAAGGGGTTAGCATGTGTGTTTTGGATGAAATGACCAAAGGGGTTAGCGTGTGTGTTTTTGATAAAATGACCGAAGGGGTTAGCATGTGTGTTTTGGATGAAATGACCAAAGGGGTTAGCATGTGTGTTTTTGATAAAATGACCGAAGGGGTTAGCATGTGTGTTTTGGATGAAATGACCAAAGGGGTTAGCATGTGTGTTTTGGATGAAATGACCAAAGGGGTTAGCGTGTGTGTTTTGGATGAAATGACCAAAGGGGTTAGCATGTGTGTTTTTGATAAAATGACCGAAGGGGTTAGCATGTGTGTTTTGGATGAAATGACCAAAGGGGTTAGCATGTGTGTTTTGGATGAAATGACCAAAGGGGTTAGCGTGTGTGTTTTGGATGAAATGACCAAAGGGGTTAGCGTGTGTGTTTTGGATGAAATGACCAAAGGGGTTAGCATGTGTGTTTTTGATAAAATGACCGAAGGGGTTAGCATGTGTGTTTTGGATGAAATGACCAAAGGGGTTAGCATGTGTGTTTTGAATGAAATGACCAAAGGGGTTAGCATGTGTGTTTTGAATGAAATGACCAAAGGGGTTGGCATGTGTGTTTTGGATGAAATGACCAAAGGGGTTAGCATGTGTGTTTTGGATCAAATGACCGAAGGGGTTAGCATGTGTGTTTTGGATGAAATGACCAAAGGGGTTAGCATGTGTGTTTTGGATGAAATGACCAAAGGGGTTAGCGTGTGTGTTTTGGATGAAATGACCAAAGGGGTTAGCATGTGTGTTTTTGATAAAATGACCGAAGTTGTTAGCATGTGTGTTTTGGATGAAATGACCAAAGGGGTTAGCATGTGTGTTTTGAATGAAATGACCAAAGGGGTTAGCATGTGTGTTTTGAATGAAATGACCAAAGGGGTTGGCATGTGTGTTTTGGATGAAATGACCAAAGGGGTTAGCATGTGTGTTTTGGATAAAATGACCGAAGAGGTGGCATGTGTGTTTTGGATGAAATGACCGAAGGGGTTAGCATGTGTGTTTTTGATAAAATGACCGAAGGGGTTAGCATGTGAGTTTTGGATGAAATGACCAAAGGGGTTAGCATGTGTGTTTTTGATAAAATGACCGAAGGGGTTAGCATGTGTGTTTTGGATGAAATGACCAAAGGGGTTAGCATGTGTGTTTTGAATGAAATGACCAAAGGGGTTAGCATGTGTGTTTTGAATGAAATGACCAAAGGGGTTGGCATGTGTGTTTTGGATGAAATGACCAAAGGGGTTAGCATGTGTGTTTTGGATCAAATGACCGAAGGGGTTAGCATGTGTGTTTTGGATGAAATGACCAAAGGGGTTAGCATGTGTGTTTTGGATGAAATGACCAAAGGGGTTAGCGTGTGTGTTTTGGATGAAATGACCAAAGGGGTTAGCATGTGTGTTTTTGATAAAATGACCGAAGTTGTTAGCATGTGTGTTTTGGATGAAATGACCAAAGGGGTTAGCATGTGTGTTTTGAATGAAATGACCAAAGGGGTTAGCATGTGTGTTTTGAATGAAATGACCAAAGGGGTTGGCATGTGTGTTTTGGATGAAATGACCAAAGGGGTTAGCATGTGTGTTTTTGATAAAATGACCGAAGAGGTGGCATGTGTGTTTTGGATGAAATGACCGAAGGGGTTAGCATGTGTGTTTTTGATAAAATGACCGAAGGGGTTAGCATGTGAGTTTTGGATGAAATGACCAAAGGGGTTAGCATGTGTGTTTTTGATAAAATGACCGAAGGGGTTAGCATGTGTGTTTTGGATGAAATGACCAAAGGGGTTAGCATGTGTGTTTTTTTGGATTAAATGACCAAAGGGGTTAGCATGTGTGTTTTGGATGAAATGACCAAAGGGGTTGTGTGATTTTGATCAAATGACCGAAGGAGTTAGCATGTGTGTTTTGGATGAAATGACCAAAGGGGTTAGCATGTGAGTTTTGGATGAAATGACCAAAGGGGTTAGCATGTGTGAAATGACCAAAGGGGTTGGCGTGTGTGTTTTGGATGAAATGACCAAAGGGGTTAGCATGTGTGTTTTTGATAAAATGACCGAAGGGGTTAGCATTTGTGTTTTGGATGAAATGACCAAAGGGGTTAGCAAGTGTGTTTTGAATGAAATGACCAAAGGGGTTAGCATGTGTGTTTTGTATCAAATGACCGAAGGGGTTAGCATGTCTGTTTTGGATGAAATGACCAAAGGGGTTAGTATGTATGTTTTGGATGAAATTACCAAAGGGGTCAGTCATGTCAATACAAAAATACACTCAGAGACACGCATTCGCTATCATTTTTGACACCGACAATTTCGAACTTCTCTCTCCTGTATGGCCATGGGTGATCAGGAATGTCTCTATTCCCAGTAATGTCAACATCGCTAACTCCCACTCATCTGTCTCATCCAGTAAGCTACGTTAGCCATTCTTCTTATTGACTTCCGCCTTGCAGCTTCGTTGCTATTGAAGCTCTTGGTAGCTTTACAGAATAGCATAGCTTACGTTTGTTGTGCGTGATGGTCAGGAAATTAACATTTGTATTACTACGTTTTGACGATCCATCGTATATACATGAATACTTCAGTATAACTCCTTTATAACAGCATCTAAGTGTAATTCTGTGAAAACGCTTATATTAAATGACTATATAAAGGATTATCTTTATGACAAAAACCGGATAGCAGAGTGGCGCAGCGGAAGCGTGCTGGGCCCATAACCCAGAGGTCGATGGATCGAAACCATCCTCTGCTAAAATATTTTTCAGATCATATTGACTTGAAAACTATAATGTCTCTAGTGCAGTTTCCATTTTAAGGGGAATTAGTTCACACATGGAAAAGTAACATTTCCAAATGGTATATTTCATTCAGTCACTGTGCTACCGTGCTCCTACATTGTGGTGAGCAACTTTAATGGAAATTTGAAAGATGAACATTCGAAATATTTACATTATAAAGTCAATCTGTCACTTTATTGCCCATTGCACAATGCACCTGTTTGCACTATTTTATATTTTACTTTGTATGGTATTGTTTATAATTATTTAGAACTGTGCAAAATATATATATATATTCATATTCAAATTTAAGATTGTTATGTTCATCATACGCACCTTTCCTGCCATTGTATATTAATCGTTTGTGTAAACTTTCTGAATCTATTCAGCAATTTTAAGATATCTCGATAAAAAAAACGTCGCCCAACGTGGGGCTCGAACCCACGACCCTGAGATTAAGAGTCTCATGCTCTACCGACTGAGCTAGCCGGGCATGTCTTTGCTGACAATTGTGGCAATAAAAATTCTCGTCATTATCAGAAAGAGACCTACAGGCTAATACAGCAGTTAAATTATCATGTTGAGTGATCATAGCCACTTCACAAAGAGCCTTTTAAGCATGTTCATAAAGCATATTTCCACTGCAAATAATGTTTGCATTAATTCCCAGGATCAAACCAATATCCAGTCAAGTCAACTCTTTTGACCTTAGACAAAAGAGCTTGCTCGAATACCTACCAGAGCATGCACATTTATTAAGCTACATGGGTTAGCATGTTTAAAAACATGAATGAGTATAAACAAAATAACTTTTTATTATCTATAAGTTTTCGCAGTTATATTTGGAGTTGCATTGCATATCGGTGTCCAGTTATGGAAAGTTTATAGCATTGGAACTCAACAGTGAATACCAAGGCTGAAAGTTCTGAATCAAATGTGTCTTACTCCATCCCTCCTGCTCCATCTCCTGCTCCTCCACAGGCTGACGACTGCTGGTGGGTGCGGAGGTTGCAGGTCCAGGCAAAGCGTTTCCCACACCCTGAGCAGCTGAAGGGCTTCTCCCCCGTGTGGACCCTCTGGTGCTTCTTCAGGTTCCCCGCCTCGGAGAACATCTTCCCGCAGGTGGCACAGCGGAACGGCTTCTCTCCCGTGTGGACGCGCTGGTGAGCCTCGAGGTTCGACAGGCCGGTGAACGCCTTCCCGCACGCGCGGCACACGAAGCTCCGCCTCCTCCCATCCCCGGTCACCGCCGCGCCCGCGAGGTTACCGGCCAGGTGATGCTGGGAGGTGAACGTAGCTCGTTGGGCAGCGAACGCGGCCTCCATGTTAGCCAAACCGTTAACAGACGTTGCCGTCGTTGCCCCCCTGACCTGGACCCCCACCTGGGGGAGTAATGGCTCTACACCGGCAGCCCCCCTGGTGGGTGGGGCACCGTGGGGCTGCGCCACCCGTACCCTGTTGTTATGACGACGCTGTTGCAGTTGAGTCTCCTCGGCTCTCATCATGGCCGCTCTGCTCCAGGGAGAGTGACCCAGGACGTTGGCGCCGACGTGGCCGGCCCCCGACCACTGAGCTCCAAGACGACCTGAGGGAGATGCTTCCAGACCGGCTGCCTGTCTGCCTCCTGATCTCACGGCCCCAGAGGAGAAGCGGGAGCGAAGCCGGGGCTGGTCCTGGGGACGGGTCTCAGAAACCACTATGACGCTGTCTGCGTCAGTGTCAGCTGAATCCTCGGTGTAGGAGCAGGAGGGCCCACCAGGGGGTGACGAGGAGGTTCCTGAGTCTGGGGCCCAGCTTGTGAAGAAGGTGTCCAGCTCAAACAGGGAGAACTCTGGGTTTGGGGAGCTGCTGTACTTCTGATTGGCTGGCGTGCTGTCTGGTGCCGCCCTGTGGAGAGCTTCAGTACTGCTGCTTGGAGCAGTAGGAGGCGGCAGGGTGGTGGAGATTCCTCCAGTTCCCCTCTCAGAAGTCACTGTCTTCTCATCTTCCACCTTCAGAGCGGTCCCTTCTGGAAGTAGAGGCTGTCAGAGGAGAGGAGAGCGTGAGTGACGGATCTCATGCATCCTGTGTTTCTTCACTTACATACTGTTTATACTTTCATTTCCTCTAGTTTGTAGTGTGTAGTGTGTTTGTGTGTGTGTGTGTACTGATAGTGAGGTGATAAAATTGTGTCACAGTTTAAGAGGTTGAAATGTCCTGAAATAGAATTTTATAAATATAACAAACCACATTCAATCACTCACTTGTTGGTAAAGGAACGCTTTAATCCTCTTTTCAAATATATACATTGCCAGGACATGTTTCAACATCTCACTGAAAACTGAGACACAATACTTTCCTCCTCAACTAACAAAACTTTCATCTACAGGAATTTTGAATATACTTTTACGCCTTTTGGTGGTGTTGCGTTTTCATACTTCTGGTAGACATGATGTAAAAATTATTGAGGCTTTAGATATACATTACACAAGTCAATCATATCCTAAATAAAATTAGTATTTCATACAAACTAAAACATTTATAAATAGATAAAAAGATAATAAATATGATCCCACATTACAAGACCCTACCCTCTGCATTGGACACCCAAGCCGTTGAATTGAACCCACCACTAAAACAACCAACCCAAGATTCATATAAAAAAAACTGCCTGAACTACCCACTGACTACACCCTTTATTAACTCTGTCACTCCTATTTTCTTGAACCCTCTGGTTAACTGGATCCATGTTCTGAGTAATAGAACCATGTGGGGGACTGGACCCATGTTCTGAGTAATAGAACCGTCCGGGGGACTGGCCCCATGTTCTGAGTTCTAGAACCCTCTGGGGGACTGGCCCCATGTTCTGAGTTCTAGAACCCTCTGGGGGACTGGCCCCGTGTTCTGAGTTCTAGAACCCTTTGGGGGACTGGCCCCATGTTCTGAGTTCTAGAACCCTCTGTGGGACTGGCCTATGGTCACATGGCCGGCTGTTGTGTTTGCTGCTGGGCGGGGTGGTGGCGTTTCTGGTGCTTCTTTAGATTGCTGGGGTCGGCAAAGCGCTCGGGGCAGAGCGGGCACTGGTAGGGCCTCTGGCCAGTGTGGACGTTCATGTGGATCTTCAGGTTCCACACCTGGGAGAAGTGCTTCCCGCAGACAACACAGCCGTACGGCCGCTCCCCCGTATGGGTTCTCAGGTGCGGTTCTAGGTTGGCGGGGGCGGAGAACCCTTTGCCACAGAACTTACACAGATGTAGCCTCTTGCGCTCCGCCTTTTTCCTACCGTTCGTGTACCTGTCCTGTCCCTGACCCTGAACTTGGGATGACCCCTCCATGTGTTCACCAAAGCCCCCCGGACCCTGTAACCCCCCCCTGACTGGCATGACATTGGAGAAGCCTCCAGAATGTTCTGTGGCAAAGTCCCGCATGCCTGATGGGAAGGGATGAGGCAGGGAGGACAGACCAGGCACTACAACACAATCGTCAAGACAACTGTCCCCATTTGTCCACATCTGATTGGCTGATGAGGTGTCATACGACGGCGCACTGCCATAGCTGACCTCTGACAAGCCTTGCCTGGTCCCTTGAGGTTCTCCAAGCTGACTGGCCAGAGCCAGGCTGTCATCCAATGGTATTGCTCCTTGGTAGTCATCCTTGCTGGATTCCACCAATCCTAATGAGACAAGACAAGTTTCTATTAACAGGTTGCTCATAGCACCTTAACCTTACCATAAAACTAAGAACCAATAATAAGATTTCCATATATAACCTAGAATAACCTAGCCTAGAATAACAATTAAGTATACAAAGAAAGTAAGGTAACCATTTTTACATTTATGTTCAACCTAGCTCATTTATGATGCACTTTATTTTGATAAAATCATATAAAGTGCATCTAGTGTTATTACATTTTATTAATTTAGCAAATCCTTTAATCCAAATGTTATGTTTTCAGTTAGAGATGTTTTAAAGCCTTTAATTTTGAGCCTTCATCAAGGAAGGTTTCCTAGCATGTAAATAAAGTGGTAAAAGTTTTCTGAATGTGAGAAACTGTGTGCAACATCTGTGCTTATCCACTCACCCTGTTTGCTGCTGCAGACTCCCAGGCCTGGAGACCGTAGCCCCTCCTCCAGATCCTCCACCTTCACCAGTAGCACATCCGGCTCCTCCCCCACCTCCACACCTGCAGGCTGGAGCACAGAAAGACACAATCATGGCTAAGCTCCACCCAAATCAAGAAGGGAGTTTCCTTCAAAAAATAACCCATCCCCAAACTTTTTTTTCACGTTATATTTAAAATACATAATAGTTCATAATGGAAGGATGTAACATAAAAAAAAATACAAGGGTTAATCATTTTTAGATATTTCTGCCATGTATATAGGCTCTGTGTTTTACTAATCTGAACCACGATAATCTGAAGATTACTACTGGACATATGATGGATATGGGTTAGGTTTCAGTCAATTATCAAGACAATAAAAGGAACAAGAACACAAGATAAAGAAGCACTAGAAATATATTTTCACCTCTTTACAGAAGGGCCACATCCAGAATTTAAGGTATGCATTTTATTTATTGCAATTGTATATCGTAAAAATATTAAATACAAACCAATTGTGAAACATGTCAAGTACTGTACACACACACAATGAAGAAAATGTTTATATTCTATTGGGGATTAGTAATTTCGTATTTAGTACCATGCATTCTTTCCAACAATATAATCTGAACATCAGAATCTGTATATTTACCCAGTCTGGAGGCAACCTGTTCATACTATGGACCGTTTGTAACCCATCATTTTTTGTTTAGATATTTTTGAGGGTATTTTCTGCTTCATTTGATAGTGACAGTTCGAGAGAGACAGGATTGCCAAGGGAGGGAGAGAGAGAGGCGATGACATGCAACAAAGGGAGTTGGCTGGAATCGAACCAGGGCTGCTGTGGCAAGGTGGTACACACTATCAGTGAGCCACTGGGACCCATGATTTTCCTCAAACATTACACTCAGGCACACTAAGTCATTCTTAGGTCAACCTTTACCCTACACACAAGCAGTGTCCTTAAACCTAAAAAAGATCAGGGCAAAACATCAGTGTTTGTTGGCTATCAGGAGCTTTTAGTGTGCTACAAGTTTTCTCTGGTGCCTTAGGGGTTGGACTTTAGAGATATGGAGATGTTGCATTTTCTGGAAGACAAAAGACCCACTAGTACAACTTAAACCTAATAAGACTTTTATTGTGAAAACTTTTTTTCTTTTTTTGTCTTCGTCCCCCCCCCCATCCAGCCCACTCAGGAGAAGCAGGCCATGTCTTCTGTGTACACGTCTGGGTGGTTTCTCTGCTGGTGTGTTCTCAGGTTGCGTATCCAGGCGAAGCCCTTCCCACACAGCTGGCAGCTGAAGGGCTTCTCCCCCGTGTGGACCCTCTGGTGCTTCTTCAGGTTCCCCGCCTCGGAGAACATCTTCCCGCAGGTGGCGCAGCGGAACGGCTTCTCTCCCGTGTGAACGCGCTGGTGGATCTCCACCTTCTTGGGCCGGTTGAAGGCCTTGCCGCAGAAGTTGCAGATGAAGAGCTTCTCTCTGGTGCTTGTTCTGTGGAGAGTCTTCATTGCTCCTCCAGCTCCCTCTCCCTTGAAGGGGAAGCCGGAGAAGTTGCCGCCGCGGCCCCAACCGTTCATGTCGGACGTCGACGGCAACGCAGGGTCATTGGACCTCGCCAGAGAATGAGGAGGCTGTGGGACGGCAGGCGCGTTCCCGTGGTTACCGTGAGTTCTGATTTGTACCGGAATCTCCCGACCATCCCAGTCCAGCAGTTCTTCCCCTTCCTCAGAGTCCACGTCGATAACTTCCTGTTTCCGACGCCGGCTCGCGACGCCCGAACCCGGAAGTGTTTGAAACAACCCCCCGTCCCCAGATGAAGCCCCGCCTCCAGCCTCGTAAGAACAAGATGGCCGCCCATCACCCTCCTCCTCCTCCTCGTTAAAGAATGCCCCCACCAGCGAGCCCTCGCTCTCGTCAAACACATCGAACGTGGCGCTGGGATTGGTCAGTGGTCCCGAAGGAGCAGAGCCCTCTGCGATTTCAGAGTCATTGTCAGTTT
Organism: Hypomesus transpacificus; assembly: GCF_021917145.1. NCBI lineage: Eukaryota > Metazoa > Chordata > Actinopteri > Osmeriformes > Osmeridae > Hypomesus > Hypomesus transpacificus. Next base: position 12,611,752 of record NC_061081.1, on the reverse strand, counting down.
TAAGGAGAGTTGAGGATCCACTGACCTCCAGTCCTCTGTCTCTGTGGCTGGCCTGGCTCCGGCTCCGGGGCGCTGGGTGGGACTGCTGGGGCTGGGGGAGGGGGTCTGAGGTCTGGATGGAGACTGACAAGGAGTCCTGGGGGCTGGGTCGGGTTCCACCACGAGGGCCACACTCCACCACTCCTGCATGGAGGAGACAGAGAGCAGGGTTATTATGGGGATTGGTATAATGACTACAACAAATCATCTTCTTTTTTCCTTTCACAAATACACATTCTTCCTGACTCACCATCCTCTCCGATGAGCTGTACTTGGTCTGGGTCGTCCATCCTCTCTTCCTTCACCATTAGAGTGTCTGGTTCCATCAGCTGCACAACTACTGTCTAAAGATGGAACATCACAAACATTATACTCATATAACACACCCCTGACAGCAACAACGATGGTGATCATATCGATAAAGGCTAAAACTGAGGTAGCAGATTTTTGAGATTTGTTTACGGGGCCCGTTCAGGGTAATCGATGCTGGATGCTGACTTGTATGTAATTAATAATACATATTTGTTGAAATAGATCTTCCTACCTCGTCTCGGATAGGTTCAGAATGCATCGGGTTGCTGATTGGACTGCTAGTTGAGGACCCGTCCGGCCACAACCCCATGTTCATCTGTCTGTCAAAAACGCTGCCTAAAAACACAAAAACACTACCTCAATTACCGAGAAGATAGGTTAATATCACACATACAACCTATGTTACTCGAGCTTTAAAGTCCCGGTATTATAACTACATCGATCGAATGAAGTGAATACATTTCGATGCACAGCGAGGGGCAAACTTACCAGTGGATGTCGACAATCCACGATATTTATCGGTGATGTTGAAGTGGGACCTGCTGTTGGGACGGCTATTCAGGGCGCTTTCGCGCAGCCTCCTCTCGGCGCTTCCTCGGGCCATCTTCAACTCCAGTAAATGCAATTTTCTCTTGAGAGCTTTGTTTTCCCTTTGGCATTGGGACATCTGCAAACTTACGACCGCGTAATCGTCGTCCACCAGCTTGCAGATCTCTGCCACGGCGGCGTTCGCCAAGACCTCCATGATTGAGGCTAGCTGGGTTTGGAATGCGATACGGGTCGACATTGTGATCGACTGGTAAGCTCGATGCGTTACAAAACCTATTTCCTCTATCACCACAAATTATTGCCTATAAAGAGATACCAATAAAATGAACGGTGAAAATATAAAAGCTGGTAAAAAGGTTCGGTTTGCTCATATATTAAACTGCTTCTTAGAAACAGTCGCGAGCTTGCTTGCCAACTAGCCACGATCATTGCATCCTTTCCGGTGTTCAGGAGAATTCAGTTCCTCTGTTTCCCCTTCTTTGCGCGTGCGCGAAATCATAATTTTCTCTTGTTGCTTGATTGAGTTGAATGTGCCCAAATGTGGCAATGAATGGAGCAATACGGTGATGCTGGTGATGTATGTTACTGTGATCATTACGTATAACAAGTCTAATCTATACACCAGTCTTTTACAATGAGGGGACAGGGAGAACAGACTTCCCTGGAGGCCCGAGGAAAGTGCCCCCCCTCTTCTCCTATGGTAAGTGTCATCTACACATCAGTCTTTTACACTGTGGTTCCCCCCTGTATGTAACAGTCTGACCCTTTATAAAGCACTACAGATTTACCTGTACGTACCTCCTCTCCGTCCTCAGCTGACGCTTGACCACTGCCACACACGTAAATACGTTTTAAATGCGACAACTAAATACTTTTACAACACAAATATGTTTGTGTCTACTTGTACCTACTGACAAAATAATTATCATAAGGTGATTTACATTACATAATGAACAAATCCAACAGTTTAATACATCTCTAACATGCACAATTTGAAAACAAAAACCTGACAATGACCCAGATACAGTAGTGAAGCCAGAGATAAAAGGACAGTGTAGTGACTACGATATTCTTTTGTTGTTCCTTTGTGTAAATTCCCCTTGGGCCAACTAGGGGTACCATATAATAGACGGTTTAGTCGAATTACTCGAAACTAACGGAATGTCCAATTTAGATTATTATTATTTTTTAATTGATGAAATAAAACATCTTATAGGCTATACATTTTTATTTAAAATCATGTTTCCATAACAAATGATTGATTCAACCAATTATTCAAAAAATAAAGAGTATTGTTCTAAACAAGCATCAATGAGTCAGCAACACTCCAAGACAAAGTCTAAAGACTGTGCTCTCTCATCCAACAACCACACCTAACGGCCCCAGGACCTTTCCTGTAAGGACAACCTGACCTATAGCTGGATCTGTAGAGGGAACACACTCACTAAACAGCAATCACACATACACACACACACTCCTGAAAATTACCAATAAATGTAAATTGGCTCCTACAGACAAATACAAGTGTGTTGTAAACCAATTCTTAACTGACACAGGTTCAAATGGATGCATTAGCCCCCCCATGTACCCCCGTCAAGTCCCCGGCTTGATCCTGGGCACTGTGCACCCCCCTGTGACGTATGAGGTTGCTGAGGAAGGAGAAGCTCTTCCAGCACTGTTTACACCTGAACGGCTTTTCCTTTGTATGGACTGTCTGATGTTTCTTTACGTAGCCCGCCTCTGCAAACCGCTTCCCACAGGTGGGGCAGCTGTAGGGGCGCTCTCTGTCCGTCTTTCCCCTGCCCTCCGCTCTTTCGGGGTGCAGTGGCAAAGAGGAGGGTGCCATTGGACCGGTGTTGTGGTTTGTTCTTGAGACTACACTGGTTGTTGTTGTTGTGTGCAGGGTGTTGGGGTGGAAGAACGTGTTGAAGGCTGGGCTCCGTTGATGCTTCTGGTCTGGTCTGACACCGTGTGGAGGTGGGAGGTAGGAGTGTTGACCAGGATCTGGCCCAATCTGAAGCCCATATATGGCTCCAGAACCAGACTGACACTCAGAGCCTAAACTTCCAGGCCCTAACCCAGACCCAGCTCTTGCCCCAGGTCCAGCCCCTAAGCAGACTCCTGCTCCCTGTCTCCTCTGGCCCCATGTGTTAGACATCCCCAGTGCCGGACCTGGGTGGCCGAGTGCTGGCCCCCCTGTCCAGTGACTGTTTTCTGTAGGACGGAGACACTGTCCAGTCTGATCCAGATCTGGCCCCTGTCCTGGGTCTGTCTCGTGGTAGTAATGCACTAGATCCTGATGGTGAGAAGTCCAGGCTCTGGTGCTCGTCTCTAAGGCTCCGTCTCCGTCGACAGCTGCACATGGAAACCAGAGAGAGAGGGGGAAAAATGTTGCATCAGCTGTTATGGCAACATAAATGGGATAAGGTGTAAAGGCTATACATTTTCCTCACTTTTTGTCAGATCTATATTGTCACCCTCATGCCTGAGTGTGTCTTCCTCCCCTTCTTCCTCATCCTTCCTCTCCTGCTTGACAGGGCACTCCTCCGCTCCTGCGTCATCTGAATCGAACAGCTGTAGCAATGTAGAAGAAGAAGAAGGTGACTTCACATCATGACATCATGTCTTATTAATATTATATCACCTTACATGAGGTCTCTGTGTTTGAAAGTTCATGTGATTAGAAGGTGTCTGTCGGTACATGTGTGAGTCTGTCTGAGCCCGGTGGGAGTGGAGGAGATGGAGTTGGACAACGGTCAGTCATCTCCTGCTTGATCTGGGACTGGTTGGAGCTGCTAGCTGAGGCCTCTGCATCTGCAGACTGATGTGAACATAAAGAGAGAGCACTTCCTTGTGATGCGATTTGGACAGCCAGCTGTTTAGAGAGAGGACTGAGGATGGGAAATGCTTATACCAAATCAGGATAGTAACAATGAAAATAACAGATGAATTAAAATGTTTGAGGTATTATGAGGTGTTTGGCAAATGAGATAAGAGTACAGACCCCTTCAAGGATTCTGACTGTGATGACATCCTGGGTAGAAGAGTCTGGCCCCTCATTGGCAGCAGCTGACTGGTCTTTGATCTTCCAGGAGCCTTGTCTTTCCGGTTTTCCTACATTCCGAAGATGGCCAGAAAGGTTCCCTCCACCTGACACAGACAGATTGTACGTTTGAGGGGCGGGGTGATTTAAATGAACAAATAAAAAAATACCACATCGTCTAACTTCTAATTTAGCACACCTCTTGATACGGCTGCTGCTCTGAACTTGTCGAGTAGCCTGACGCTTACTCCGGGACGATTTGCGAGGACGCGCTCTCTCATCGTCCTTTCTGCGCGTTCCCGGGCCATCTTCAATTCCAGCGTCTGTAGTTTTCTTTTCAAAGCTCGGTTCTCTCTCTGACTTTGGGTCATTTCCAGACGAATTACCGCATAGTCTTCGTCTACCAGTTTACAAATCTCAGCAACCGCTGCGTTCGCTAGCACCTCCATGATGGAGGCTATCTGAGTATGAAAAGCCATCGAGTTGGTCATTGTCGGCGTTCAACCGTGCCTTGCCAACAGAAAACGAGCTAACCACATGACATCCGAAGCTTCTTTAACCGAATTATTTGCTTGGCGTATCTGGCCGTGTTCTAAAATTCTATCAGAATCCGCCTAGATCGCTTTGGTCGATGGTAAAGAGAAAACGGTGTTTACTTCCGGCAATTTTTTTTTGTGAAGAACGATGTAATTGGCTAGCATGTTGAGAGGCGTGGTTTTGGTTAGCTGCAGATACACTAAATCTAACTTTTTATATTCTATATTTAACTATTTCTTTGTTTTGTAATTTTATGTTAAAATATACTAGAATTTACTATTGTACACAATAACAACGGAAGCCCAAAGAGGCCATATTTATGCGTTTTATTTACTCCGTTTTCCTGTGATAACTAATTAAAATAACTCGTTTTCTCGAGATATTCATGCCATTATCTCGAAATCTCCGTGTACGTCAACAGGTAGCCTAATTGTTTAGGTTACAGTGAAGGTTGAAATGTCTTTGGCACTCCGCCCCGGAAAATCCAGTTCCTCTTGTTAGTCCCGTTGTTATTGAACAAGTGCTTTAGGGCATGTCTTTTGAAAACGATTTGAGAAAGCCAAAATGTAAAATGTCTTTTCATTTACATTGACAGCAAATGTGCATACCAGTACTGAAAATGCAAATCATATAATTGCATTTACATTGTCATATATACTGAAATATCACTAGCAATGTGGAAAACGAAAATGTAATGTGGGAATTAACGTTTGAATTAAATGAACTTGACGTTTCCATCTACTGCGGTACAAGTAGTAATCTGAAACTACATTGTTTGGAATATCCTCTTTAAAGTTGTAAAGACACGCCACTGCAAAATTATACAATACAATAAGATGATTAAAAGAAAAAAAAACGCTGTTATGGTTTTATAGCTCGGATAAAAAATTGAACGGTCTCTCCAGTAAGGGGTTGTCGATTATTGATGACGTGTTAATTTACCGTAATACACTTTCATTTCTAATAAAAACGCTATTCTTTCGTGCCTTGCCAATATCTTCGTAGGTGTCAAAATATTTTATCTTGACAAGAAACAGGCATTACGATGTGAAATGTAAATATTACACAAGGTTTAATGACCATACACTATTCACATCCTATAATGTCTTCGGATATTCTAAAAGGCAAAATGTACCAACTGTGTAGCCTAGAGCTACAAGTAGCCTAATAATTTCCATACATACATACACAGCATACAAACACGTTTCTGACATGACGGTTCTACAGACCTAAATAAAGAGTTAGTGTTTAAGGGAGATATTCTCACCATATAGCAAACAACACACTCCGGTGAGCTTGTCAAACTGCATCTGCTACAAAGGTTCTTTGAGTCCAGACCAACGGCACTTGACACATACACACCGCTTTCCAGACTTTTTCACTAACCTCAGCTTGTTCATGAAAGCAAAAACACAGACAACGATAACCATCCCACTTTTGACATATCGTCCCTCCTTGTGCCTCTTACTTGCCAGTCCCACACGTATGTGACACACCAGACCTGTGTCAGTTACATGGAAATAGCTTGAAAGCATTTGCGTAATTGAGGCGAGTTTGATTTGTGTCATAATTGGCACGGCAATGCTGATTGGTTCCTAGCCAAGCATTCAACTGCATCTGAAAGTAGGAATGGACCCAACTCAGCATAATACTCCATAATCAAAACTCACCGCCTCCGACCCCAATTTCTTTTTCTTAAAAAACAATCCTTCCATTCCTTCTCTACAGCCCACACTGGGACTGCTGCCTGTGCCTGCGCACGCTACACAACTGGCTGAAGGACTGGCCACAGCGAGCGCAACTGTAAGGTTTCTCCTGCGTGTGGACGGTGCGGTGCCTCTTCAGGTGGCTGGAGGAGATGAAACTCTTCCCGCACAGCGAGCAGTGGTAACGTCTCTCCCCAGAGTGGATGAGCAGGTGGACCCGCAGGTTATTGGGCTGAGCGAAGCCCTTTCCACAGTGCTGGCAGCTGTAAGGCCTCTCACCTGTGTGGGACCGCTGGTGCACCTCTAGGCTGGCCATGCTGGGGAACACCCGACCACAGAAGTTGCACACCATTGGCTCCTTGTCCGAGCCGGTCTTGCAAGGCCGCCTTTGATTGGCTAAGGAATTGGTTGGGAGGTCAAAATTGGGAAAGGCGGCCATTTCGTGGGCGTTTCCTGGGAAGAGCATAGTTGGTGGGACTTCCATGTCCACTTGGGTAGGGTAGGAACAAGATGGGTGCCCAATGTCTGAGTTGTTAAGGCCCGCCTGAGCAAATGCAGCCCCCAGATGGCTCACTCTCTCCTGCATCCAGGCCAGATCTAAGCCCAGGCTGTTCAGTCGCTCAGGGCTTGGTTCAGTTTCAATGGGCGGCGGAGGCAACTGGACAGCACAGTCGGGTTGCGTCTCTAACTTGGGATCAGGGCCAGTGGAAGGATTGGAGGACTTAGGTTGGCCTTTGGGCTTGGGCCTGCAGGTCAGATCCACAGTGTCTTCAGTGGGGGAGCACTGGGACACATTCAGTCGGTCACTGCTGTCTGCTTCCTCACTAGGCTCTTGGGCTGCATATGGAGAGGAGAGGAGGGAGGGGTCAGTTAACACAAGTGAGAATAGTAGGTATAACATACTTTTGATAATGCCACAAGCTAATAAGTGTTGTTTATCAACTACAGGGCCGATATTCACTCCAATGGTCAAAACACTGACACTAACAAAGGGAATGATGTTCCGTGTGCACTCACCCGTGGGACCAGTTTCCGACCTGATGTTCACTTCGACTTTCAGGTTCAAATCACAGTCTCTCTCCTGCTTTACCTGGGGCAAAGAGGCATCCTCCTGCACGGAGAAATAACATGTTCATTTCTGACCAAATCCACATTTTATTTATAATCTTAAATTGATTAACTCGTTCTTAGTTTACCTGTGGCATGTGGTGTGTATTAGTCTCTTCTTCGGCTGTAGCGACAGGGCCGCTGGGATGGTCATCACTTGCAACCATGGCTGCAGAGACTGCAGAGGGGGCTAAAGAATATTGATTACAATTACGATCAGTAATGCAACTGAAGCAGAGTAGGCCTACTTGGTCTACATAAGAGCCTGACCAGGCATAATATTTCCACAACTTGCTAACTAGCCGAAGGACCATTACCTTCGGGAGGTCGGTAATGGACGTTGTGCATTTCATCCCGTTGATAGCGTCTCCTCAGCTTTCGTTCGTAGCTCCGCACCCTCACATCCATGTCTCGTAATCTTCTCCGCAGATCATCATTCTCCTTTTCGCTTTGTTCTCTCTCTAGATCCATTTGTGAACGTAGGGCGGCATAACCATCGTCCACAAGTTTACATATCTCTAGCACGGCCGAATTAGCTAGTAGCTCTATTATCGAAGCAATCTGCGCCTGAAAGCCAACACAGTCCGCCATCATTGCCATTTCTAGTTGCACACAGGGGAGCCGTTCATAAAACCGTTATAAAGCAAGCCAAATAGTTCAATTTCTTCGTAAAATGTCGATTAAGAACTTTTACATGTAAATGAAGTAACGTTTATCTTGTTGTCAGATTGCTTTTCGTGAGTTGTGGCTATGATGTTGAGGTGCTTCGGGGTTTGAGTCGCCTTCTGATGACGTATATTTGTTGTTCAGCATCAGGCAAATTAATCTGCATTCTAATCGACTTTACCCCTTAAATATCCAAGTGAAGTACTTTACAAATACTATATATAAAAAGAATTGGTCCATAGACAAAATGGTTTAATGATTTCACATTAATACATTTAAATAAATATATTTTGTAAACTATAAAAAAAATGTCAACAGTGCTGTTCTACCACAATCCATTCATCGATCAATACACAGCCATGCCATCAGCACATCATAAACAAACCTCTTCCATTCATTATACAATTATAAATATTATTTCCTGATGTGAACGCTCTGATGCCTAACCAGATTACCCAATACAGAGAAGCTCTTCCCACACTGAGTACAGCTGTAAGGCCTCTCCCCAGTGTGGACACTCTGGTGCACCTTCAGGCTGCAAGCCTGGGAGAACCTCTTCCCACATAAGGAGCAGCTGTACCTCTTCTCCCCCGTGTGCACACTCATGTGTCTCTTGATGTGGCTGGACTGGGAGAAGTGGCGTCCGCACTGGGCGCAGCTGAAGGGTTTCTCACCGGTGTGGACCCTCTGGTGGGTCTTCAGCTGGTGGAGGTGCAGGAAGGGTTTCTTGCACTGGGGGCAGTGGAAGAGTCTCTCTCCGGCATGGGACCTCTGGTGCACCACTAGGTCTCGCGCGTTGTGGAAAAGCCGGCCGCACTGCTCGCAATGGAGCACCCTTTCCGGGTCCAGTCTGATGCGGGGCGAAGCCTCCGTCAGGCCTCCGAAACCACCCCCACTGGCCAGGAACTGATATGAAGACTGCCCCTCGGTACCCCCACCTCCATTCCGGTGGAGAACCTGCACCACGTTGGCGTCGGGCGAGGAGAACAGCTCGTCGAAGGAGGAATCGAACCCGGTGGCTTCCAGCTCGCTGGACTTGCTCTCGTGGGTCTGAGAAGAGAGGTTAGAGGCCGACTCCCCGTCCTCTCTGTCCCTCCCGGGGATGGGATCTAGAGACAGGCCCGATCCAAAAACCTTCCCATCAGCCCAAGAGGACTCTGCCCCTCTTTCCATTTTGAGAGAGTCGACTCTTCCGAGCCCGAGCGAGTTGACGAACCCGTGCAGGCTCTCCCCGTCACCTAGCAACAGGGGAACCTCGGCACCGAACGACCTCATCGCTTCCAACGAGAACGAGCAGGACGGTTCCACGGCGTCTCCAAGAGACGCCATTTGAGACGACGAGCCCGCAGTTTCACAGCCTCCGGCGTACATGTGGTGCGGCTGCAGCTGCTGGCTGGTGGTGCTGTGGTGACCTCCAGGGAGAGGGGTCTTCAGGACGTCGCTGTCCCCGGCTTGCTCCTGCGATCCCTGGGCAGGGTGCTCTGGTGGTGACCCGGGCCTTTGTAACCCTGGGAGGGTGGAGCCTGGACTCCTGTGCTGGTCCAGAAGCGTCTCTACCTTCCGGGTGTGGTTGTTGTTCGCAGGAAGAGAGTGAGATACTCCAGCTGAAGGGAGTGAATGGAAGAAGAAAATGCTTCAACTCTTCAGGCCGAACAACTCATCACACGAGTCACAAACAACCTCTACTGTAAAGGCATGGTACTTACCATTTTCCTGGGCCAGGTGAGAGTTGCAGTCTTTCAGTTCCTCCTCCTGCCTCTCTTCCTTTATCAAGACTAGCTCAGGATACTCCAGGGGGTCCTCAGGCTGTTGAGGAACATATTATAAGGAAGTATAATTTATCTGACAGTACTCTGTTTTCTAACACAAATGCCACAATTACAAATCTAACTCAAATACAAAAACAAAATGTCCCTATGTGTGTGTATGGGTGGGGGGGGGGGGGGGGGGGAGGAGGAGTGAGAGTGTGTATGTCTGAGAAGGACTCCGAGACAGGGATCTCTACAGTCCTCTGTATAGGATGCATGGACCAAACAGGAGCTTGCAAGACGGCTCACCTGAGCACACACAGTAGAGAGGTGGGTGCCCTGGTCCCCAATCAGCCTGGATCCTGCTGCATTCTTCTTGGCATTTATGGAATGCTTAACAGCTACATGAGCTAAAGTCATTCAAAGAAAAACAAAAATAACGCAGTTTAACAAACGCAAATACTGCATCGGGTAAAACTCTGTTACTGTGGTTGTCATCCTAGCTGCCTACCTTTCCTAGCGCAAGAGACAGCCAGGTGAGGTAAGGGGCTTCTTCTGGCGAATCGGTCCCGTGAGCGAACTTCCATTAACCGTAGTTTGCTCTTCAATGCCAGGTTCTCTCGCTGAGCCCTGGATATTTCAAGCCGCAGCACGGCGTATCCGTCGTCAACAAGCTGACAAATGTCTGCTACTGCCGCGTTTGCCAGCACTTCCATGATGGATACAAGCTGCGAATGAAAATTAACATTCGCCATTGTCCCAGATGTGTCCCAACGTTTGCTCCCAAATTATTGTATTCAAGAAATCATTTATCTCATGAATCTAAGGGCAGAAATGCTTATACCGTCGACATGTAGCCTATGTAACTACCAAGGCGGCTTTCATGTCTATCCTTACAGTAGACCCAACTTCCCTTTAGGAGTCCACTGTTTACTTCCGGGTTGTTTAGGTTGCGATATGAAATACCGTAAGTACTTGTGTTACTAGTGGGCATAGTGCTTTAACTGTTGTTTATATTTCAATGCACTTTTTATTCTAATGTAACATTCGATTCAAGTGAAAATGTTAAACGTATCAATGATATAATTCAAAAAGTCAGAATCAAGGGCTGATCAGGGGCCTTGGAAGTCCTAATCTTACCCCCGTTACGGTGCCCCTGGTCACCATCATCCAAGTCACTTTTTACAAAGAAAATACAGATTTCTTGTAGCAGTTCTCGCCAGGGATTCCATTGCAGAAATAAGGTGATTGTGAATAAGTTGTTGATGACATAACTCATCAACAAGTTATTGAGGTCTAAAAACGTTTGAACAACGAACCACACAAAACAAGTGAACAGAATTGTATATTTCACTTCATAGACTTGCTTTACTTCCTGTAATGGGAGCCAAAGGACCGTATACACATGGGAAGTGGACTAAATAAATGATACTGCCAATAAGAAAACATCTACAACAAATGCATTGAGTAACACATACATTTTTTGTTTATTGTCTGCAAATGACATTTCCACCAAGAAATAGCCTTAGACATGAATCCTTCAACAAATCATAATTCAGAGATTGTTGGACACAGTTGCTACATAATCCATGTGTGTGTGAGTGAGTGAGAGAAGGCTCCCCCCCCCCCCCCACCACCACCACCTTACAGGTAATGAGGATGTCTCCTCTTCATATGGACCTTAAGGTTCTTCAAGCACATCACGCGTTCGCAGACCTCACATGTTGCCGTGGCAACCCCCGGCCTTCGGGGGCACTCCAAAACGGCATATTGCCTTGGCAACCCGCCACCATCCGGGTGCCTCCTCAAGATGTGGTTGCGGAGGTTCTTGGTGAGCAGCGTGAGGCCGCACTTGTGGCAAATCGTCTCTCTTGGAGCCACCGATGACCTGACCTGACCCACAACGCTCAGGCCAGAGATGAAAGAGAGAGGAGTCTGACAGGCGGAGCTTACCAGCGCCCCGCGCTTCTGATTGGTGGGGGATGAGAGAGTGGCGGTTGAGAACGAGGATGGGGCAGAGTTAGATTGGCTGGTGGTGGGGCTGGAGGCCCTGCATGATGTCACGTGGTTGATGAAGTCGGCCCTCTTCAATATGATGGTTCTGCAGAACGGGCAGTGGTTGTGACCTGATGAACTACACTCTAAAAAGCACCTGAAAAGGCTGTAACCTGGAAATCAAACACACAGAAACATATTTGGGAATATTATATGCAGGGCACAGAAAATGTATAAAGGCAGAGAAGAATTTACCTCCGTAGTTCACAGCCCTTGAGAGGTGAGACTGCAGATGTCTGCGGAGTTTATACTTGTTGGTTGGTTTGAACACAGAGGTTTTGCAGAAGGGACAGTGAAACCTGTTGCAGCAATCCAAGCATTTATTCACTGAAGGCAGAGTGTTCTCTTTCTGCACTGAGATGTGGACCTGTCAAGATGTTAAATGACTTAATAAATAAATACTGAATAAATAAATATTTGAAAGTCTTGCCTTTACCACAGCTATAGGCCTACCTGGTCCACCGCTTCATGTTCTTTACTGGTTTCTGTTGATAGTAGACCGCCTTCAGAAATACCCCCAAGACCCTTTTCTTCTGCTGCTGGAGCAGGTGTTAGTTGACTGCAGTCTCCTACTTCCATACACAGAGTAGGCTCCTCCTCATCACACAATCCCTGGATCGGAGTTAACTGTTCCTGATCTAGAAAAACAGAGGAAATCGTATGAACCTGAGCCTTTTTTTGTTGTTGCAGTAGACCCGAGAAGACAAAAAAATAAACTATCAATCTCACCAGAATTTGGGACACCGTCGAGACAGTATTTCGGTTTAACCATGAACCTCTCCATCTCCCGTAGCTTTATTTCAACGCGAAAAGCCTCCAGGCTTTCTTCCATCACTTGGCATACCTCGTGGACAACTGATGTCGTCAACGATTCCATGATTGAAGCAACACGCAAGCGAAATGTTACATCCAACGACATTCTAGCGTACCTATCTTGATATTGTAAATAAATGCGGTGTTTGTTTGTTTCTTTGTCAACCTAAAGCGAGGATCACTATCCGCATATTAACAACTTCCGGTTCAAATGGGCATAGGCTTTTCAAACCAGGGCATGCTGATTTGATCTCCCGACAGTGAAGGATGGAGTCCATAGAAAAATGGTAAGCAAAATGCACGTGGTTAAACTAAAATACATCTTACGCGGTCCAGGGGACCGTTAAAACACAATTAATTGGCACAAACAGGTTAGTCCAGAACATACAGCACCAATGTGATTATAAAACATAACAGCTTTAGTATTTCTGTCTTTTTAATTGTTCTACCATGCTGTTCATCAAGGCATGTGAGCACAGTAAGGAGTTACAAGTGACACAAAACACAAAGCTATACATTTTGATGAGTGCCATGTGGCCATATAAACACATTTGCACACAGTCCAAAGCATCATCTCTGGTGAAGTCAGACCAGTGAGTGTCCCGTATGCACACCAAGGTGCCTCTTCAGGTGGCTGGACTGAGAGAAGCTCTTCCCACAGAGTGTGCAGGAGAACGGCCTCTCTCCTGTGTGAACCTGGGCACAGACTCCACACTGTTAAAACCTCATCTCATCCCCCCTCAGCAACTGTCTGTCAGGAATTTGTTTTTGTAAACTACAAGTGCAAGGTATTGAGGAAATAAATGCATAACTATTAAATAAGGTATTACTTTATACTTAGGGTAGGGATCAAGCCACGGTTTAAACCTACATCTATCATTTAGATTAGAAGTCCAATCTTCTGGCGAGTCTGTGGGGGCTGATAGTGTTTAAACAGCAGTGGTCACCGTACCCTCCACCCCAAACCACTTCCACTACGCTAGACATAGAGGTCTGTTACTCACCCTCTCGTGGTTCTTCAGCTGGTGCCCATAAGAGAACCTCTTGGCACAGTGACGGCAGGAGAAGGGTTTCTCTCCGGTGTGGACGCGGTGATGTCTCTGTAGGGCCGCGGGTCGGGGGAATAATTTACCACACACCTCGCATTTAAGATGGTACCAGTACCCAGTGCCCTGTGGCTTCTCTGTCTGGGTGTCTCCTCCTCCACCTCCTCTTCCTCCTTGGTTCTCTGCGCTGCCAGTTGCTCTGGGGAGGAGCGAGGAGTAGTTGATAAGTGTAGGAGGAGGATGGGTGGATGAGGGGAGGTGCTTCCCTAAGCCTCTCTGCGTGGTGGGGGGTTCTCTCTGTGGGTTGGGGAGGTGGTGCTGCTGGTCTCCCTGCTTCTGTTGCTGGGGGAGAGGCCCTGGAACCGGGTGTGAGGAGGAGGAAGAGGTGGAGAAGAAGGAGGAAGAGATGGAGGAGGAGAAGAAGGAGGAGGAGAAGGAAGAAGGGGCCGAGGTGGAAGGCAGTTGGTCGAAATCGTCCATCAAATAGTTCATATCTCCTCCTCCTCTTCCTCCATCATCATCTTCCTCCTCAGTTTGCTGGCCCTCTCTGATCATCGCTTCCTGGTCCGATAAGCTCCAGTCACAGTTGATCCCAGTTTCTTCTTTGATGGGGGCTGGATCCACCACCACCACAACCACATCAGGCTCCCAGCTCTCAGAGGCCCGGACAGCGGTGCAGGTCTCTGGGTTACTAGGCTCCCCTTCTCCCATCTCTGGAGGACCAGTGGCCGATCTGCTGGGGGGTGTCAAGCTCTCCACTTTGATAATAACGGGCAAACCTCCTTTCTTCGTTTCCCTGCCCTGCATTCAATAAGAGGCTACTGTTAGGCTATAAATCAAGCATTTCTTCCTAATTTAATTTCTAAGAACAATGCAAAACAATAAAAATTTGACAAATTTAACGTGAAGAAGTCTGACGTCACCTGATTGTGTTTGTTGTTCGTGTTTGGAACAGCGTTGGGGTTTGAAGAATTGCGACCTGTAGCATCCTGCTGCGTAGAGGTTCCAAGTACACCAGAACGATTGTCCACTAGATGAAATATAAATAAATAAACTGTAAAAGCTACATGACATAAGAAAAACATATCTATTGAGAAGTTAAAATCTACTTGCAATATGCTGGGAAGTCCCTGGACTTCTCTTTGGCACGAGCAACATCACCGGCGTCGATGTGCTTCTGAACGGTGCGTCGCTGTCGCAGAGTCCCAAACTTCTCTGCGTTCCGTCGGTAATTATGAAGTTTGGTCACAAGTAGCTTTCGCCGTAGGTTGTCAATCTCTCTCTGACTTTGAGAGATTTCCAATCGTAGGACGGCATAGCCATCATCTACGAGTTTACAGATCTCAGCAACGGCCGTGTTCGCTAAAACCTCCATCAAAGAGGCTAGCTGTTCGTGGAAGGCGACACTATTGGACATAACTGCTACAGTCCTAAGCCCCTCAACAATACCTTGTGGCTGTGGGGTTCTGGCTGAAGAACAACCGTCTTTACATGGACAGTCAACTGTACGGTCAACACAAATGTATAAATCCAGAAAAACGGATTGTTTTACTTCCGGGTACATACCGCAAGCTTTTCAAAATAAAAGTTAATATTGCCTTACATTAACATTTTTCGACAAACACGTTTTTAGGTCAGTATTTACTTTTATTTCATTTATAAAATACAGCTACAGAATAATCTGACACAATGCACACGATTTTAGGTCATATATACCTAGGTTTGTAGCAACGTTACAATTAACATTCATCTTCCCATCTCTGGCTGTAGTACATGAACACACATTGGCTTCAACTGTTAATGAGTTGAAGAGTTCAGGAGGTCTGCAGTAAAAGAAACACAAGCCAATCAGGAAATTAGGAAATGTAAACATAACAAAACATAAAAGAAACTGCATGACTTTTTAGCATTCTAAAACCCTGAAGAATCTTGAGCTAGAACAGTAAAACTATCGGAATCATCAAACTTTGGAATGTCTTTGAATATTGAAATCTTCAAACCATTAGTTCCTCAAAGGCAATCCACCCACCTGACCTAGTGAGTAGTTTCGTATGATGTCATTCCTCAGGATGGTGCGGAAGGTTTTGCAGACCAGTGAGAGGTTCCAGTAGCCCCTCCTTCCGTCATAACGGATAACTTCCCTGAAGATCCACACCATGGACTCTAGAGGAAGCTGGACAAACAAAACAAGTGTTGAGTCTTTAAAGAGGCAAGTTGTCTCATGAGTTTACCTGTCTATGTTTAACACAACTATATTCTGTTCTAGGATAAATCAAACGTATATTATTTCAGGCTACATGTTGTTCTTTTCAATTACATTAATAAAATGAAGAATAGGGTGCATTTATTCAAATGTATTACAAGAACGTACCTCGAGGAAATGAGGATTCCTAAGTGGAGGGTACCATTGGCTGCTCTGTTAACGAAAAAACTAACAGTAAGTGAAGTCAACACTCACCTCCATCTAACCTGAATTCCCATGCATTGGCCAAATGGCTCTGTCACCTCCATCGTGCATCTGCATGATAACCATCATTACCATCATTGTGAGAAGTCTTTCCTCCTGTCCTCGTCTGGTAGCCTGTCCTGCCTCAAAAGACAAGAAGTCATCGGGGTCCGCTTGCTTCTCCCCTCCCTCCAGGCTTAGGTCGTTGTGGTCGTCCCGCCCCTCCTCCTCGTCTTCTCCGCCCTCCTCTCCGTGCGACGCGAACAGCGCCGTCTCCACGGCAACCAGCCCCATGTCCTCCAGAAAGTTGTTGAGCGCTTCTTGGAAAGTGGAAAGGCTCACTTCCTCATGGTGCTTCCTTCTCATGTGCTCCCGGAAGCTGCACCTGCTCAGGGTCAGGCCGCAGCGCTCGCACCGAACTTTGACCTTCCTCCAAGGGATGACCCCTTGGGGCTGCCGCTCCATTGCTAGCGACTTCATCAGGACCTCCCCCCAAGACTCCGGGCTGACCTCCTCCCTGTGCCTCCTCTTCATGTGCACCTTGAAGTTCTTTTTGTTCAACGTCACGCCGCAGTGCTGGCACTGGACCCTGGAAATCTTGGAGTCCGCCGGACCCCGGTTATGCACTTCCTGGTTCAACAGCTCCAAAAACTCCTCCTTGTGCCTCCTCTTTACGTGGACCTTGAAATTCTTCCGGTTCAGGATGATGCCACAGAATTGGCACTGCATCTTGGATATTCTTGGATCTAGCATCTTGCAGGGGTCAGGAGAGCCCGATGCTGGCTCCGTCCTCTCTGGTGTCTGGGCCCCAGACATGGTCGCTGCAGCAGAATTGCCGGGAGTGTCCTTTCTCAGAGCGCAGTGGGTGAGCGCGGATGAGGAGGGGGCTGGGCTCGCCGTGGGGGTGGAGTCCAGCCCAGGGGTCAGAGGGTAGCTGAAGGACATGTGTTCCGGAGATTCCGGTTCAGATTCCAGTTGAGAGGCGGCCATGTCTGGAGATGCGTCAGGACCGGGGCTGGGAGAGTGGCCTGGGTGCTGGGCTGGAGAGGCACGCTGGGTGGGAGTGATGGGAGGAGAGGTTGCAGAGGGCCCTTTGGGGCTGGGAGGAGAAGAAAAAGGAGGAGGAGGAGGGTGTTGAGATTGTTCAGCAGGCCGTGACGTCCGTGGTCGACAGTTTAGGATGTGAGTCTGAAAGGAGCTTTTGTTGATAATGGTCTCAGTGCAGTAGCAACAATGGAAGTGGGCCGTCTTTCTACAGGTCAAATTGCACTTGTAGATTACAAACCCTAAAACACACAAGAAATCAATACATCTAATACCTTCACACCGGACATCTTGATAACAAATGTTACAAGTTAGATGTATCAGCCTCTACGTTGTAAAGCCTCATAACAATGTAAAAGGTTTATTTTACTAATATACCGTCATGGTGGATTGCTCGGCTCTGATGTGTCTGTATGTGGGGGACGATCCTGTGGAACTCATTGGGTTTGAACACAGAGGGCTGGCAGAAGGGGCAGTGGTAGAGGGAACAGCACGTGGTGCACTTATCTATCCGTGGACTCTCTCCAAACTGCAAGCACGTGATGTGGCGCTGGTCCTGTACCAAATTAAACATACCTATGCTTACGAACAAAACAACAGTTTCAAGTGAATTCAAAGAGTAAGGATGACCTTGCCGTCCTTTGGTTTCAAATTGTTCCTTAAATTTTGATTATGGTGTTCAATGTTAGACACAGTAGCAGTCCAATGAATATTATTCAATCTTAACTACCTTACTGGCGGCCAGACATACTTCAGCGTTGATGCTGAGGTTCATTCCTGAGGGGCTCTGCTTGGAACCCTCGGGTGTGACCGGTGTGAAAACTGTTTCAGGCTTGGTTTGATAAACATAGCTAACGTTCCCATGTTTATCATCATCAGACATGACATTAGCGGGACAGTTGGTTCTTCTCGATGAGGTAGTGACCAGCGTCTGAACAGCGCTGGTCGCCGTTTCACTACTAAACTTGGCAAATTTAAGCCTTCTCTTTAAGTCTTTGATTTCTTCTTCGCTTCTAAATACTTCGAACCGTAACGCTGCATAGCTGTCCTTAACAACTTTACAGATATCTCTCACAGCTGCTTCGACTAGAGTGTCCATAATTGAAGAGATCTGCCGGTTTAAATGGCATGTTTCCGACATTTTTGATGATCCAACACCTAAGAGCGAAATGTTTAAATATGATTAATTGAATTCCAATTGTGGGAATCGGTTAAATTGTGGGTTTTAGCAGCTTAATTTCGGACGTTGTGCTTCTTCTTCTTGTTATACGACGGTTGGCAACTAGATTTCTGGTGCATTACCGCCACCTTCTGCTCCGGAGAATATTTATTTTTTCTTCTGTTACGCTTTTCCAAAGCCCCGTAATTATAATAAGCAGTTTTGTTTGCAGGCTACTGTCACTACTACTGAACCTCTAGCATGAGTCTGTGCAATCATTATACTTCAATAGCTCATATCGTCACAGGACGATTCAGACGCTCCAGATCCGCACTCAACCCAAACGCTCAAAGACAAGGAAAACTCCAGAAAAATTGAAGAAAATTTGGGGGACGCAATTAAGTGAGGGATAACTTCCTCCACGATCGGCGATGCAGAGATGATTATGCATGTATAATACAAAATAAAAGTAAACATTTACAAATGAGTGGATGGTGAAGTCACATACACATTTCTGGCCTTTACCTCAAAGTCTGAGGGCTGTTGTACATGAAGAAATCTCACCAACGTACTCCACCAAAACTCACTGGTTGAGCATGAAGGTAGAATAATTGATGATTTGGACAACAGTCCTACCATTACTGATGATATGTAATAAAATAAACACTATAAGGAAGAAATCCTTTACCAAGGACGTTTTGCCCTCGTAAAGGAATTATATTATTTTATTATCTTAAGTCATGTATAACTGGAACTGTCCTTCTCCAAGATAGATAAACACTTTTGTGACTTTCTGTCACTCACACCCTTCTGAGTTTGACCCATGATCAGAGACCTAGTATCAAGATAAGATGTATTTATAACATCTTATTTAACCTACCCAGAGACAAGGAAGTCACATTTACTACTCCATAACCTCATGCTGTTGATGGTAAAACTTAGTCCACTTCCTTCACATGAAGAAGATAAGCACACCAGGACATTCATTTAAAAGGTGCAATATTGCCGGTGAGGTTGCCAGTTTGATTCCCGGCCGTGCCAAAAGACGGTGTGTCCTTGGGCAAGGCACTTCACCCTACTTACCTCGGGGGAATGATAAGAGCGTCTGCTAAATGAACAAAATGTAAATTTAATCTGAAAACTGACGTTTCTTAAGCAGTATACCAACTGATACTGATGATGACGCCAATACATATATGTATATATACCTTTCACAAACTTTTGTCTGAGAACACACTCAACCTAGTACATTAGTATATACATAGAGACAATGATAACAAACCCTATATGATTGTAAGGTCAAGTTGGGAATGTCAGGATTGGTTTTGTTGACACCCCAGAATGCACAAACGTCACTTTTGATACAAACACTTTTGATACAAATAATTCTAAAGCCTTAAAATATCAACAACATCCCTCAAACATATTCCATTCTTTTGATATATACAGTGCCCTCCAAAAGTATTGGAACAGTGAGGCCAATTCCTTTATTTTTGCTGTAGACTGAAAACATTTGGGCTTGACATCAAACGATGAATGTGAAACCAGAGATCAACGTTTCAGCTTTTATTTCCAGGTATTTACATCAGGATCTGATGCACAAATTAGAAAATATCACCTTTTTGTTCGAACCCACCCATTTGTCACGTGAGCAAAAGTATTGGAACATATGACTGACAGGTGTGTTTTGTTGCCCAGGTGTGTCCTATTACATACATTATTCAATCAATAAATACCACTGAATGTCTACACTCAGGTTCAGATTGGGTAAGATAGGTTTTGTCTATGCAGACTGTATTCAGAGGTGAAAACAACATGAAAACCGGAGCGCTGTCTTTGGGTGAAAAACAAGCAATTGTGAGTCTTAGAGAAGATGGAAAATCAATCAGAGCCATTGCAGAAACATTGGCCATAGCCAGTACAACCATTTGGAATGTCCTGAAGAAGAAGAAAACTACTGGTGTACTAAGTAACAGACGTCGAACAGGTAGACCAAGGAAAACATCAGCAGTTGATGACAGAAACATTGTGAGAGCTGTAAAGAAAGACCCTAAAACAACTGTTAGTGAGATCAGCAACAACCTCCAGATGGCAGGAGTGAAGGTATCACTATCTACTGTTCGCAGAAGACTTCATGAACAAAAGTACAAGGGCTACACCAGAAGATGCAAACCACTCATTAGCAAGAAGAATAGGAAGGCCAGGCTGGACTTTGCCAAAAAGTACAGAGATGAACCTCAAAAATTCTGGGACAAAGTTTTATGGACTGATGAGACAAAGATTAACTTTTACCAAAGTGATGGAAAGGCTAAAGTTTGGAGAAAGAAAGGAACTGCTCATGATCCCAAACACACAAGCTCATCTGTGAAACACGGTGGAGGTAATGTCATGGCTTGGGCTTGCATGGCTTCTTCTAGGACGGGCTCATTAATCTTCATTGAGGATGTAACACATGATGGCAGCAGCAAAATGAACTCGGAAGTCTACAGAAACATTTTGTCTGCCAATTTAAGGAAAGATGCAACCAAACTGATTGGCAGAGCCTTCATCATGCAGCAAGATAACGACCCAAAACACACTGCCAAAACAACAAAGGAGTTCATCAGGGGCAAGAAATGGAAGGTATTAGACTGGCCAAGTCAATCTCCAGACTTAAACCCTATAGAGCATGCATTTTACCTGCTTAAGAGGAGACTGAAGGGAGGAACCCCACAAAACAAACAACAACTGAAAGAGGCTGCAGTGAAAGCCTGGGAAAGCATCAAAAAGGAAGAATGCAAAAGTTTGGTGACGTCAATGGGTCACAGACTTGCTGCAGTTATTGAAAGCAAAGGATTTGCAACTAAATATTAAGTCTTATTCACTTAAATATGTTTTAAGTATATCTGTTCCAATACTTTTGCTCACATGACAAATGGGTGGATTCAAACAAAATGTGATATTTTCTTAGTTGTGCATCAGATCCTGATGTACAATCAGGATCTGATGCACAACTAAGAAAATAGAATATTTCTCTAAGTTGATTAGTAAGAACAAACACAACACTAAGTTCCTATTTGATACTGTTGCAAAACTCACTAAGAAAAGTACACTCTGTGTTAGTTCAGATCTCTCTCCCAATGATTTCTTAGATTTCTTTGACCAAAAAATCTATGCAATAAGGGACAAACTACAGACTAGTCCTGGAGGAGTGGCCATCAACACTGATTTTCCCTCTGTACCCAGCATTCTGCATGTTGAGACTCTCACTCACTTTAACCCTATTTCTATGGAAGCATTCATCAAGCTGATAGATTCCTCGAAACCCACTAGCTGCCTTCTCGATCCCCTCCCTGCCAAACTTTGTAGGGAACTTCTCCATATTATTGGACCGCCCATGCTTAGTATTATTAATGAATCTCTTGTAACTGGACAAGTCCCTGACGATTTCAAACAAGCTATTATCAAGCCCCTTCTTAAAAAACCAAATCTGGATCCAGGTTGTCTTAGCAATTACAGGCCCATTTCAAATTTGCCATCTCTCTCCAAAATTTTGGAAAAAGCTGTGGCAAAACAGCTCACTGAGCACCTCTCCTCAAATCAGCTCTATGAACCTCTCCAGTCTGGATTTCGTCTTCACCACAGCACTGAAACTGCATTAGCCAAGGTAGTCAATGATCTATTATTAGCCTCTGACGCGGGCTTTAGCTCTGTCCTTGTTCTTCTAGACCTAAGTGCAGCTTTTGACACTGTAGATCATGAGATTCTCCTGGAACGTATGGAGAACTATGTTGGGATTTCTGGTACTTCACTTCAGTGGTTCAGATCGTATCTATCTGATAGATCACAATATGTCCACTATGATGGTTGCTCATCCAGGAGCTCCATTGTAAAATACGGAGTACCACAGGGTTCAGTTTTAGGCCCTCTGTTATTTTCACTCTATATGTTGCCTTTAGGAAACATAATTAGAAGTTTTGGGGTAGATTTTCACTGCTATGCAGATGATACTCAGCTATACATGTCTATAAAGCCGGGAGAATTTCCACATGCTATGGAAACCTGTGTTTCCGGGTTGAAAACTTGGATGACTGCAAATTTCCTTCTTCTTAATTCGGATAAAACCGAGGTTCAAATTTTTGGTCCGAAAAAACACCGAAATAATTTATCCCATCTAACCTTAGACTTAGACGGCGTCAAAGTATCTCAAAGCCAGCTGGTAAAAAATCTGGGAGTCACAATGGACCCAGACCTTTCATTTGAGTACCATATTAAGCAAATCACCAGAACAGCATTTTTCCATCTACGTAATATTGCCAAAATACGAAAATTCCTCTCAAAGGATGATGCTGAAAAACTAATACATGCTTTTGTTACGTCCCGATTGGACTACTGCAATGTGTTGTTCTCTGGCCTCCCAATTACCTACCTAAAAAACTTACAGCGGGTGCAAAATGCTGCTGCTAGACTATTGACTAAAACTAGAAAGTTTGATCATATAACATCGACTCTTATCTCTTTACACTGGCTCCCTATCCAAGCCAGAGCTGATTTCAAAGTTCTACTACTAACTTGCAAATCTCTGCATGGATTGGCACCACTGTACCTCTCCGGTCTCCTTGCACCCTATTGCCCCGCAAGGTCTCTAAGATCTCAAAATGCCGGCTATCTGGTAATACCCAAAGTTAAGAAAAAAACTGCTGGAGGTAGGGCGTTCTCATATAGAGCACCTCTTCTTTGGAACAAATTACCCATCTCAATTAAGGAAGCTGATACTGTCTCGACATTTAAAACTAGATTAAAAACGTTCTTGTTTAGTCAATTCTATGATTGTTAAAGGGAAGTATGTGTGTACTTTCTATGTAAACCTGGGATGTGTGCTTGCCTATGTGTGTATCACATGTAACTTTTAAATTTTAATTATAGCTTATGTTCACATTGCCCAGCTAGATGTTACAAATAAAGTAAACCTGTTACTGTATATTGTTAGTATTATTATTATTATAGTTCCGTTGCTGTATATTGTTACTGTTATAGTTTTTATTACTAGTTGGAGACAACGGGGGACTGGCTGTTTTCATCCTTATTCGTATAAGTATAACCTACTTTAGAGTTCTTTCCCCTGGAACAGATTTCATGTTCCAACTGAGGGGGGCTGTCGTTGTTTTGGTGTGTGGGGCTGCATCAAATACCCTTTTTGCTCTGTTAAATTGCTGCACTAGTCCACACTTGACCGGTGGGGATCTCATTCTATTTTGACTGAAACTGTTAGCTGCTCCTGGCATTCTCTAATCCCTGCTCTCCTCTCTGTCCCCCCCCCACACATTCCCTGTGGTGTGGGGGGTTTGAGCTGTCAGGACCTGCTTGGTCGTCGGTCTGCCAACGCTGAACCAGGTCGTCACCCGGAATCCAGTCTCCATGACGGCCAACAGCGAGTTTCCCGGTCCCATCCAACGTCTATAAAGCCGAACAATGGATTTTGGTGTTTCAAAACCCATTGACACTGTATGACTATGTTTAGCTTGTGTTCTGCTCCTCTCTCTTACCAACCGTCTCTGGAGGAGGGGATCCCTCTCTGAATTGCTCCTCCCAAGGTTTCTTCCATTTTTTCTCCCGGTGGGAGTTTTTCTGGGAGTTTTTCCTTGTCTTCCTTGAGGGTTTAGGTTGGTTGAGGGGCAGTTCTATGGGCGCATGTGAAGCCCTCTGTGACATGCTTGCGTGTAAAAAGGGCTATACAAATAAATTTGATTTGATTTGATTTGATGTAAATACCTGGAAATAAAAGCTGAAACGTTGATCTCTGGTCTCACGTTCATTATTTGATGTCAAGCCCAAATGTTTTCAGTCTACAGCAAAAATAAAGGAATTCGCCTCACTGTTCCAATACTTTTGGAGGGCACTGTATGTATTTTTGGTGGCATTGTTGCCTTTATTACTTATTTCTGACAGAGATAATGTGCTTGGAGAGGACAGGGAATGTGGGGAGAGAGACAGGGGATGACATGCAGTAAAGGACCAATAAGGTGCAAGCATTAGTCCGGTGAGCCCAAACTTATAATAGTCTGAGTTTTGTCCTGAATTTCATTTTTTCTTTTTTTCATCATTACACAGATCATTTTTACGTTTCAGTCTGATTTACAGGAATACAAACAACTTATTAGGTCATTAACCTCCAACTCCAATAATAGTTGTAAAACTGACACAGTAAATGATATACACTGGGAATCTCCCTATTTCAGACAGCCAGTTACAAAGTTCAAGTGTGTTGTATTGTTTTCATGTTTTGAATGGAGATTGAGGATACAGCACTTGAGTCATGACCATAAAAAGTCTTAGTCCTGACTGTATATAAACAGCCAGTCAGCCTTTTCCTGCATCATCACTTCAACTGAACACCAAACGAAGACAACCCGAGTAAAACAAAATCTGAGATTCTTCTGACAGGTGAGTTAACTGCTATGTTTGGAAACAGATCTCTCTCTCTCTTTCTTTCTCTGTTTCTGTCTCTCTCTGTCAACTCTATTTAAAAATGTGTTCAATGTTGGTATTTGTAAGAGCAGGTGGGACCACCTGCTGATACATTCCTTGTTCTCCTTTTCTGTCTCTAGAATTTCTTTAAGATCCTCATCTTCACCATGAAGCTTCTAGTAGTTTTGTCTTTGCTACTCTGTGTGGCTCTCTCAGTCAGAGCTGCAGCAGGTGAGTCTGCATCTATCTGCCTAAACACACATACACATACACACACACATACACACACACACATACACATACACACATACACATACACATACACATACACATACACATACACATACACATACACACACACATACACATACACACACACATACACATACACATACACACATACACATACACACACACACGCACACAACGGGCTATATTCACCTGTAGTGGTAGAACTGTAGTGGAGCAGATTCATCTGAATGGTGGAGTGTTGAAATAGAATCGTGAAACATAAAAAATCCAGATATTTAGTGGAAACAATATTGCTACAGTCTTGGTTCTTCTCAGGTCAGCACTGCTTTTGTGTCATGAATACACTTCCTGTTCAAGCTGTAGTCAAAACTCACAAGTTGTGTTTTTGTGGTTTTATAGTTCCTGTCGAGGAAGAGAAAAAGGCTCCTGTTTCAGGTTTGGGATCCTCCTCACTGTTGCTTCCAAACGGCTCAGACTATTTATTAGCATCGATACCAAGGTCTGAGGAGATAAAGAAACAATGCAACATTGTGACAAATAATCTGTGTTTCGTGTTTCTTTAGTGGAGGATATTGTGCTGAAAGAGGAGCCTGTCCAGGTGGAAGAAGTGAAGAAGATGGAGGTGGAGAATCAGATGGAGCTGGAGACGTTCCCAGAGGAGAAAGACACAGTCCTCGGTAAATTTATCTTCTGAACCTGTTTGGGAAAACATATCTGTAAGAAACACTGTCAAAATTAATATTTTGGACTTTGGCTTTACTATCTGGATTTCACGTGCTGATTCTAGGTTTGCCACCTTTCTTCATGAATTTTTTTTAAGGTGAGGAATAGAATGCAGTACAGCCTGATGTCTTTTATGGTTAAAACCAAATCAAACAAATGTATATTTAAAGTCTTCATTACTCATTTAATTCCTTACTTTAATGATGTTGTTGTTCCATTCAGTTGGGATGCCCGAAAACATATCCAGCCAAGCTTTTCAGTGTGTTATGCAGACCTAGTTTGTTTTAGTGCTGAATACTTTCTTCTTCTACTCTGTTAGAGATGGACTTGGCAGAGCATGATCCACAAGGTATGACATGTTAATGCTATATAAAGAATAATAACTTCCCTTACAATATAATATCTATGACAGAACTGTACAGTATTCCTAAATATTAGGTTTGTCCTAGTCTTTGACTGAATTGTGCTAACTAAACTAATATAATACAACTATACTATTATTATTCCTGACCCGACTCTACTCTTCCATGCTACACTATACTATACTAGTATGTAGCAAGATAAGGCAGTAGTTCATGTTGTGGGTTCTTCTGTCCTGGTAGAGGAACGCTTTGGCTTCTGTCCTGACGGCTGGATCCGGCACCAGTCTCGTTGCCTTCTCTTTGTCAACTCCGCCATGACCTGGTACAAAGCAGAGGTACGTCTGAATAAATACCGTGTCCATTTTCAAATGTTTACCTCTAAAAGAGAACAGAGAGTACGTTTAGAATAACTGGGGGTGTCGGACTGATATATCCTCTCAACCATCTCTCTCCATCCTACCTCTCTCTGACCTTCCTTTGTTGTTTCCTTTTTCTCTCATTAACCCTCCTCTTCCTCTCACCCCCCTCCTCTTCCTCTCGCCCCCCTCCTCTTCCTCTCACCCCCCTCCTCTTCCTCTCACCCCCCTCCTCTTCCTCTCACCCCCCCCTCTTCCTTTCATCCCCCCTCCTCTTCCTCTCACCCCCCCCTCTTCCTTTCATCCCCCCTCCTCTTCCTCTCACCCCTATCTCCTCTTTCTCTCATCCCCTCCTCCTTTTCCCTGTTCCAGGATTACTGTAACGAGCGCCAGGGAAGCCTGATTTCTGTCCACAACCCCCGGGAGAACAGCTTCCTCCACCAGCAAATGACTGTGGCTGGATGGCACAACACATGGCTGGGAGGCTTCAACCTGCAGGTCAGTCTCTCTTTCTCTTCTCCGCTCTCTTCTTTGCTCTGCAATCTCTCCTTCTGTTCCTTCCATCGCTCAAGACTCAGACGGTCTCAAATATCTCTTCTCCCAGAAAGCATTGCATCTGAAGAGATGGAGGAGACCCAAGTTTGCTATATTTGATCCTCTTCCTCTCATCTCATCCTCTTCTTTTCCTCTTCAGAATCAGTGGAGGTGGATCGACCATGAAGGGCTCTACTACACCAACTGGTACAGCCTTAGCTCTGTCACCAGCTACCCCTGCATGTACATGACAAATACTCGTAAGTCTCAGTTGTCTGAAATATAAAAGTGTTGGATTATATCAGTGGTTTCATGGTGCTGGGTATATTGAATTCATCTTTTGTATGGGGGGGTACGGGGGCTTTAACTCTTAACTCTCTGTTGATTCCAGTAGACGTTGTGGTAGCCTGCCATTGACTGACATGGGTTTGTTTCCTTCCCCAGATGGCTGGCGCAACATTGCCTGCTCCTCCTCCCTGAGGTTCATCTGTGGCAGAAACTTCAACAACTGTTAAGAGTGCAAATGGTGTAGAAAAATGAAGCTTTGACCTGCTGTGCTTGACTGGATTCAGGCTTTATCTATTTTAGCTGCCTTGTAAACTGGCTGTAATGTACTGTGTCTATTTCTGGGTGAGGAAATTGCCCAGACAGGTAAAAGTGATGTTTTTGTATAACCCTCTCATATTGTTTTTGTTGAATAAATAAAACCTTGAATTGAAACTAAGTCTTTGTATGAGCTATCCGTGAAGGGAGTTATTGCACCGAGATTTAATGTATTGTTAATGTAGTTGGAGTTTGTTGATATCATGAATGACTGACTCACATATTTGAAACAGAAACCACAGACATAGGCCTATGTAACATAATCGTATTTACTAAACTTCGATGGGACCTGCCTTTTGGGTCGTAATGAACTGAAACCGAGTTAAACAGCACTATAATAATGCGGACTGGTTGGGCTTTCCTCTGATAACAACATAGGCTATGGCATTTGGAAGACGACTGAGTTTGCTCAGTCCTTCCTCCATGAACGATCGGTGATGCAGAGACGATAATGCATGTAGAATAAAAAATAAAATAAACATTTACAAATGAGTGGATGGTTAAGTCACATACACATTTCTGGCCTTTACCTCAAAGTCTGAGGGCTGTTCTAGCCTATACATGAAGATATCTCACCAACATACTCCACCAAAACTCACGGGTTGAGCATGAAGGTAGAATGGTTGATGATGTGGACGACAGTCCTACCGTTACTGATGACATGTAATAAATAAAATGCTATAAGGAAGAAATCCTTTACCAAGGACGTTTTGCTAAAGGAATTATATTATTTTATTATCTTAAGTCATGTATAACCAGGGCCGAAGTGGGACCCATTTTCAGCCCGGGAGTGTAATGGCCAAAACCAGCCCATACATTGTAAAAATTCGGGTCTTAGCCCAAACCTACGACCTAGTCAAGGTTTTGATTTGAGCTGAAATCGGAACTTCACAGGACTGCGAGCGGGCGTAACGTGCGAGCGAGATTTGTTTGCATTCATTTCAGAGCAAAATATTATTTCGAGCTTTATGTAAGATAAACATTACGTGGACTCATTGTTATATTTGCCGGAAATTATAACCCACATTTTTTACTAAAAGATTCGGGGCTTTTGAGAAAACATCTTTTTTTTCCATTGCAGAAATCTACATTTATGAAGTGACACTTTATTTTTTTACCTGGCTTTTTCAGTTCCTCCTGGCATCCTTTTCCCATCCATTTTATTCTTTTTACATCAGCTTAATCTTGCTAACTCCCTCCACAACATTAAATTATGGTTTAGAGCTGTCTCCTTGGCAACAACCTTGGTACACTACACTCGCTTGTGTTTGAGAAAGAGAGCATGCGAGCTCTGACAACGGAAAACTGCACTTTTTAATGCACGGTCTGATCATGCGCTTATTTAAATTCAAAACTAGCGAAGCATATTACCTTACTTATCAGTCACACATTAACTTAAACTCAACACATTTGTATTCGGTGTGTGAAAAAACAAAGAGAAAGCAGGCGAATCTGCTGTCCCAATTTATTAGTGGGCAGAGCGGCCTACCGGGAATTCTCCCGATTCTCCAGATAGCCACTCCGGACCTGTGTATAACTAGAACTGTCCTTCTCCAAGATAGATAAACACTTTTGTGACTTTCCGTCACTCCCACAACCTTCTGATCAGAGACCTTGTATCAAGATAAGAGTTATTCATCACAACATCATATATGCAAACTACCCAGAGACAAGGAAGTCACGTTTACTAATCCATAACCTCACGCTGTTGATGGTAAAACTTTATCCACTTCCTTCACGTGAAGAAGATAAGCACACCAGGACATTCATTTAAAATGTGTGACCTTGCCGGTGAGGTTGGCAGTTTGATTCCCGCCGTGCTAAATTACCTTGTGACTTTGGGCAAGGCACTTGATAAATGACTAAAATGTAAATGAAATCTTGAAAACTGAAGTTTCTTTAAGCTGTATACAATCTGATACTGATGATGACGCCACTACATACAGTAGGCTGTATATATATATATATGTTTTGACCTTTCACAAACATCGCTGAGAGAACACTTTTACTACAAATGATTCTAAAGCCTTAAAATATCAACCACATCCCTCAAACGTATTCCATTCTTTTATATATAAAATATGGATGTATATGGATATATAAGGATATATATGTATTTTTGGTTGCATTTCTGCCTTTATTACTTATTTCTGACAGAGATAATGTGCTTGGAGAGGACAGGAAATGTGGGGAGAGAGACAAGGGATGACATGCAGTAAAGGACCAACAAGGTGCAAGCATTAGTCCAGTGAGCCCAAACTTATAACATTCTGAGTTTTATCCTGGATTTCTTTGTTCTTTTTTTTTACACGCATTTTGTTATTAATGTCCTTATTTTACAGGAGCACAAACAACTTATTAGGTCATTAACCTCCAACTCCAATAACAGTTGTAAAAATGACACAGTAAATGATGTACACTGGAAATCTCCAAATCGCCAAGTTACAAAGTTCTTGTTTTCATGTTTCGCATGGAGATTGAGGATACAGCACTTGAGTCATGACCATAAAAAGTCTTAGTCCTGACTGTATATAAACAGCCAGTCAGCCTTCTCCTGCATCATCACTTCAACTGAACACCAAACGAAGACAACCCGAGTAAAACAAAATCTGAGATTCTTCTGACAGGTGAGTTAACTGCTATGTTTGGAAATAGATCTCTCTCTCTCTCTCTCTCTCTATCTGTTTCTGTCTCTCTCTGTCAACTTTATAAAAAAAATCTTCAATGTTGGTATTTGTAAGAGCAGGTGGGACCACCTGCTGATACATTCCTTGTTCTCCTTTTCTGTCTCTAGAATTTCTTTAAGATCCTCATCTTCACCATGAAGCTTCTAGTAGTTTTGTCTCTGCTACTCTGTGTGGCTCTCTCAGTCAGAGCTGCAGCAGGTGGGTCTGCATCTATCTGCCTAAACACACATACACATACACATACACACACACACACATACACATACACATACACATACACACACACACACACATACACATACACACACACGCACACACACACGCACACAACGGGCTATATTCACCTGTAGTGGTAGAACTGTGGTGGAGCAGATTCATCAGAATGGTGGAGTGTTGAAATAGAATCGTGGAACTTTAAAAATCCAGATATTTAGTGGAAACAATATTGCTACAGTCTTGGTTCTTCTCAGGTCAGCACTGCTTTTGTGTCATGAATACACTTCCTGTTCAAGCTGTAGTCAAAACTCACAAGTTGTGTTTTTGTGGTTTTATAGTTCCTGTCGAGGAAGAGAAAAAGGCTCCTGTTCCAGGTTTGTGATCCTCCTCACTGTTGCTTCCAAACGGCTCAGACTATTTATTAGCATCGATACCAAGGTCTGAGGAGATAAAGAAACAATGCAACATTGTGACAAATAATCTGTGTTTCGTGTTTCTTTAGTGGAGGATGTTGTGCTGAAAGAGGAGCCTGTCCAGGTGGAAGAAGTGAAGAAGATGGAGGTGGAGAATCAGATGGAGCTGGAGACGTTCCCAGAGGAGAGAGACACAGTCCTCGGTAAATTTATCTTCTGAACCTGTTTGGGAAAACATATCTGTAAGAAACACTGTCAAAATTAATATTTTGGACTTTGGCTTTACTATCTGGATTTCACGTGCTGATTGTAGGTTTGCCACCTTTCTTCATGAATTTTTTTTAAGTTGAGGAATAGAATGCAGTACAGCCTGATGTCTTTTATGGTTAAAACCAAATCAAACAAATGTATATTTAAAGTCTTCATTACTCATTTAATTCCTTACTTTAATGATGTTGTTGTTCCATTCACTTGGGATGCCCAAAAACATATCCAGCCAAGCTTTTCAGTGTGTTATGCAGACCTAGTTTGTTTTAGTGCTGAATACTTTCTTCTTCTACTCTGTTAGAGATGGACTTGGCAGAGCATGATCCACAAGGTATGACATGTTAATGCTATATAAAGAATAATAACTTCCCTTACAATATAATATCTATGACAGAACTGTACAGTATTCCTAAATATTAGGTTTGTCCTAGTCTTTGACTGAATTGTGCTAACTAAACTAATATAATACAACTATACTATTATTATTCCTGACCCGACTCTACTCTTCCATGCTACACTATACTATACTAGTATGTAGCAAGATAAGGCAGTAGTTCATGTTGTGGGTTCTTCTGTCCTGGTAGAGGAACGCTTTGGCTACTGTCCTGACGGCTGGATCCGGCACCAGTCTCGTTGCTTTCTCTTCGTCAACTCCGCCATGAATTGGTACAAAGCAGAGGTACGTCTGAATAAATACCGTGTCCATATTCAAATGTTTACCCTTTAAAAAGAGAACAGAGAATACGTTTAGAATAACTGGATGTGTCGGACTGATATATCCTCTCAACCATCTCTCTCCATCCTACCTCTCTCTGACCTTCTATTGTTGTTTCCTCTTCCTCTCATCCCCACCTCCTCTTCCTCTCACCCCCCCTCCTCATCCTCTCACCCCCCCTCTTCCTCTCACCCCCCCCTCCTCTTCCCTGTTTCAGGATTACTGTAACCAGCGCCATGGAAGCCTTGCTTCTGTCCAAAACCCCCGGGAACACAGCTTCCTCCAGCAGCAAATGACTGTGGCTGGAACGTCCATCGCATGGCTGGGAGGCTTCAACCTGCAGGTCAGTCTCTCTTTCTCTCATTCTCTCTCTTCTTTGTTCTGCAATGTCTCCTTCTGTTCCTTCCATCGCCCAAGACTCAGACTGTCTCAAATATCTCTTCACCCTGAAAGCATTGCATCTGAAGAGATGGAGGAGACAGAAGTTTGCTATATTTGATCCCCTTCCTCTCATCTCATCCTCTTCTTTTCCTCTTCAGAATCAGTGGAGGTGGATCGACCATGAAGGGCTCTACTACACCAACTGGTACAGCCTTAGCTCTGTCACCAGCTACCCCTGCATGTACATGGGCAATACTCGTGAGTCTCAGCTGTCTGAAATATAAAAGTGTTGGATTGTGTCAGTGGTTTCATTGTGCTGGGTAGTTGAATTATTCTCTCAACCCTCCGTTGATTCCAGTAGACGTTGTGGTAGCCTGTCGTTGACTGACATGGGTTTGTTTCCTTCCCCAGATGGCTGGGCAAACCATGTCTGCTCCTCCTCCATGAGGTTCATCTGTGGCAGAAACTTCAGCAACTGTTAAGAATGCAAATTGTGTAGAAGATGAAGCTTTGACCTGCTGTCATTGACTGGATTGAGGCTTTATCTATTGTAGCTGCCTTGTAAACTGTCTGTAATGTACTGTGTATATTTATGGGTAAGGATATTGCCCAGAAAGGTAAAAGTTATGTTTTTGTATAACCCTCTCAGATTGTTTTTGTTGAATAAATAAAACATTGGATTGTAAGAAAGGCTTTGTATGAGATATCAGTCGTAGCTATTGCACAGAGATTTAATGTATTGTTCATGTAGTTGGATCATGAATGACTGAGTCACATATTTGACACCGAAATATATAACATAAACGTATTTACTAAACTTGACTGGGACTCGCCTTTTGGGTCGTAATGAATTGAAACCGAGTTATAGTACAACAGCACCATAACATAGAGCTAATACTTCTTGGCTGGGCTTTCCTCTGATAACAATGCATGGCACATTTGTAAGACGTGCCATGCGTTTGCTCACTTGGCTGTGAAACGTTATCGATGTGAGCTACGAGCTAGCATTAGTAAACCGGGCCACAACTCTAAGCACGCATCCTAGCTATGAATTATGAAACCCAAGTTTTTCCAGAACAATAAAACTGGAACTTTTCTTTCGGAAACTATTCGCAGTTTGCGCAGAATCTTAGTCGGTCTCTTATGCTCGGGACACACTATACGAATTTTTTTTTTTCTTATAAAGAGTTTCAAACTGTGAGAGACCACAAATATGAGGACAAAAAATCCTAGATTTAGCCGTTTTGCTCCTACAGTGTGTCCTACCCAACTCACCTCACACCAACAGAACATCTGATAAAATCTTCGGAACCATCAAGATAATCGCGACATGTTACATAGGATTGTCGGAAGGGCCGAAATTGGCCCGATTATCCTGTGGTGTGTCCCCAGTATTAACAGATAACCATTGTCGCGGAGGGAAAAAGTTATTTTCTCTGCCTACTTGAGTCGGAAAATATACAAAGACTAGAACATTTGCTATCTAAACACTTTGTAGAACACATTATTACTACGAATGAAATACATTTCAAGCAGAAGCAGGCTGATGTGTGGGCAGGGAAGTACACTATATTGTATTTGGTACTAGTTAAATTCCAAAATGTCCTCCTTCGAGCCGGATTTGAACCAGCGACCTAAGGATTTCAGCTGTGATCATCTACAGTCCTCCGCTCTACCAACTGAGCTATCGAAGGGGAATACATTTTATAATTGAACTTTTTGCGTTCCAACAATTAAAACCAGTTCCAATGGTTCAGATTGGGCTCAATGATTCGTAATACCTCTTCTTACTCTTTCTTGAAGATGACTGTATACAAATGTACGATTATTTTTACATTTAGAGAGAGCGACTATTAAATCCACAGAATCTCCGTTGCAAACACGTCCCCTTCGATAGCTCAGTTGGTAGAGCGGAGGACTGTAGCGGTTATCAGCTGATATCCTTAGGTCGCTGGTTCAAATCCGGCTCGAAGGAGGAACATTTTCGAGAAATCTTTTTTAAGATGATTTTTGAAGTGTTCAATCATTTTTCTTCAAACCAAAACCAATACTCAGTGTTGTGGCATCACTGTAAAAGCACTGTGAAAAGTGCGAAAGTGTGAAAGTGTGAAAAGCACTTATTAAGACTAAATGGGATTTTCTCTTTTAGAAATGTAATATACATTATTATGTATTGGTCTTTGTGGAGCAGATGTGTTTAAAGTGCAATTTTGTTTTAATTAAAAAGTCGTTCCCTGACCGGGAATCGAACCCGGGCAGCGGCGGTGAGAGCGCCGAATCCTAACCACTAGACCACCAGGGAGAACTGATTGCCGAAAGTTGTTGAACAATAAAGAAATGTCCGCTATCCGTCTGAGTTCCAACATTGTCGTACATCTATGGCTGTAAAGCTCTCATAATTTGACATTGACGCTAGTTAGAGACGCACATTTCTCGGCGGGGGTCACCAAAAGTTTCAGTCCCTCTGAACTTTTAACATCGCATTTAAAGCTGGCGAGCTCTATATTAGAACTACAGAGCGCGTCGCGAACTGATGACGGCGTTTAGCAGCTCCTTGCAGTCAGCCTCATTCTACTCTTTACATTTCAATAAATTGTCCATTTGTAGTCGTAACGATTGTGCTCAAATGTGCCTACATATTAGGCCTACAATCATGTAATTAGCAATGGTCAGACTTTTGGCAGGACTCTTACGGTCAGTGTTTAATGACATGAATAAAAGAGGCATGGTTCAGCATTATTCATTTATTTTTTCGCTAATCAATAGTTATTCACACTTAGGCAATGTGTTGTTTTTGTTTGCAAAAGCATGTTGTCATGGTAACCCCATAAATGAACAGCTGCGACCCTGCTTTTAGCAAAGTAGGCTAAACAAAAACAATCAACTACTTATCCAGTATTCAGCATATTAGACAATTATCAATTTATAATGGCTATAATTGTGACATAATGGAGAGATCAAGCAGACCAGTCAAAGGACAGTATCAGTCATAAGTGACCAATAGGGGCTCGTTAATAGACCTATAATTCAGTATCAAAGTACATTTAACATATTTACTTAGAATAAGTCTACAGTAAAATACCCTTTCCCATAGAAAAGAAACATAGGTGCATGGCTTCTGTAAACACAGTAGAAGGAAAAAACACAATCTGTCATTTAAACCATAGGAAAGATATTACAAATGACACTGTATCCAACAAAGTATGTACATTAATAAAAACGCGAAACCGCTTGTTATAAACTAACTACATTAAAAAGTCTTAAGAAGAGTGTATTATAGTATCGAGTTAAAGGACCTTGGTGTGTAATTGTTGGCACGGTAACCGTACCACAGAACATGTCGTTGTACACACAGTCGACATTCACACCTAACGATGCAAATGCACATGCATTCACAGGGGTGTCAATGTACACACACCCACCCACCCACACACGCACACACACACACACACACACACACACACACACACACACACACACACACACACACACACGCACACACAACACACACACAGGTTCTTGTAACAGCCAGAAAGGTGCTTTACTACACAGCTTTAGTCTTCAAGGAAGTGACACACTACAGCTTCCATAAGAACACGCCCAACACTGCAGTCAGTCCTTCAAAGTAAGCCCAAATGCTTGGCTCCTTTATACAAGTAAGCAGCACTCATATATATGACATTAATGACCCATCCAGCTCTTTTCCCTCCTTCCAGACATCAGGAAGGTAAGAAATCTGACTTTCAGCGGTATCACTGTCCATCAGACTTGTAGAATCGGGGTGCAGGAAGTATCTAGATTAATGCAGGATGTGTTTCGAACCAGATGAGCTCCTCAGTCAGACTACAGAACACAAGAGGAGGCTCTGTGTCTGGTCCTCACACACAATCACACCAACACTGCCCCCCCCTCTACACACAGTTGGTACAAAGTGTATAAAAAAAAACGATTTACATACATGTAAACTCAACATACCATACATGGAATGAGGTTAAATGAAGGTTACATTTGCTCAAAAGGATCAAATAAATTGTTATAAAACTGGTGGGTCTTTGAATGTTTATGCACTAAGGTGGCTATAGCTCAGTGCTAGAGCATTTAACTGAACACCAAGAGGTTGCAGGTTCAAATTTCCAACTGTACGCCGCTTTGGCCAAAAGCGTTTGCTAAATGAACCTATTATTATTATGATGTTACACAGTAATGTTTGGTTGGGTCTCTGTGTAGTCAGTGAGCAGAGGTGTAGTTGAGAAGGGTGTCCACAAGGGGGAACACTAGAACGAGACAGCAACCAGTGTCACACCCAAACCAAAGGTGAATCTGATTAAATGAAGTACAGGCTCAGTATCCTTTTCTTTCTCTCTCGTGTGATTCGTCGGCTCTGTTGAAGTACCGTTTACAAGTTAAGTTACTACTCCTATTCTAATCTACATACTCGTACCATTTTTTCTTTCTCTCTCAGTCTTCTTTATCTTTCTCCTCCTTCCTAGTCCTCTTCCCCTCCCCTTCATATCTCTCATCCCGTGTCCTTTCTTTCCATTGGGCTTTCTTCAATTCCATGATTTCTCCTTTCCTTCCCTTCTCTTCTCTCTCCGAGTAGTGTAAACTTGTAAGTTATTCAAGGTTAGTTAACTAGTACCGGCTCAATCTCATCTCAGTATTGACAAACTAGGTTTAGTAAATAATCACTTAAAAATGTGACCACCATAAATAAAATACAGACTCCATCTGTTCCTACTTCTTCTCATTTCTTCTTTCTTTCATCTGTCTCTCCTCTGACATCACTCACCCACCCCATGAGCCTACTATTTCTTGTACGATTGGTTAGAAGCCCAAAGTGAACCCACCAATCAAAAGGAGCCTTCAAAACAGTCAACCAATAATGTCTTTCGTCCCCTTTTCCTGATAGTGAGTCTTTGTTAGTCATCAAATCTTTCTCTCTCGCCCTCTTCTTGCTTTTTCTTCTTCTCTCCGTTCCTCCTCTCTCTGATGGTCCTCCCCTCTTCTTCTCCTCTCAGAGTAGCAGGGAGTCTTCCTCCGTGATGCCCTGCGCCCTCAGCTCGTCCAAGATGTTGTCCAGGTGACCGGGGTCAGGGTAGCCGTGGCCCGTCAGGTTGGAGCCAAACTCGGTCTTGTGATGGATCTCATTCCAGACCACCGTGTCCTGTTCCCCCGTGGTGCTGGAGGTCCCCACTGAGAAGATGAGACGGCGATCCCATGCTTCCAGGAGTAGACTCAGGACCTGGGGGGGGAGTGGGAGAAGGGGGAGGAGGAGGAGAAGGAGGAGGAGGACGGGGAGGACGAGGGGGAGGGGGGCGAGGGGGAGGGGGAGGGGGAGGGGGAGGGGGAGGGGGAGGGGGAGGGGGAGGGGGAGGGGGAGGGGGAGGGGGAGGGGGAGGAGGAGGAGGAGGAGGAGGAAGAGGAGGGGAGGGGGACGAGGGGGAGGGGGACGAGGAGGAGGGGGAGGAGGAGGTTGCATGGTGGAGAGGAGGGAGCAGGGTAGAAATGAAGAAGGAGGTGAATAGGGAGTAGAAGTGAAGGAGGATGAGATATATTAGATGAGAGACTGATGATGTGCCTTTTCCGTATGGTACACTGTATGTTAGTGTGTGTGAACATGGTGTACTGCGAGGCCAGTGTGACGACTTTTACCTTGCGTCCTTTCTCACTGTCTGGGAGGTAGCAGTGCCGGGGGAAGCCCCTGGCTGTGAAGGGCTTGCCAGGGTTAGGGTGCTCTGGACCCTGGGAGAGAAGCAAGGAAGAAGGGAGGTGGTGATGGAGAGAGGGAGGTGCAAGAGAGGAAGAACAAGTTTAAGCCAGCACTTTTTAAGTTACTGGAAAACCACTATTCACACACACACACACACACCACCAGGAGCATTACCTGAATGCCGGGGGTGATGTTGTAGATGACTCGTATGGTTTTACAGTCGGGGTGTCCAGGCAGGGAGTGGGGTATTACGTGGTACTCCATCTTCCCTGCTGGCTGGCTCCCCGTTTTCACCCCGTAGATGGTCTTACAGGTGGGACACTGCAGGCTGGAGGAGAAGGAGACTATAACATACTGTAGGTATCTCCAGTGTGGTCGTCTTTGTATCGCACGACGGAATTTAGCTCAATTTCAGAAGTTCCTTAAAACGGGCCATTTATTAAGCATTACACACGACACTTTGAGTTCATGTATCAATACGATACATGACATACCATTTATGAAACGATACACGATATGAGATCCAGTATCACGTACAAACACAAAGCGTGTGTATGAAGAGTGTCTATGTAGTACAAGCTGTACCTTCCATCCTTGTTGCCGTTGTTGTACATGGTGACCAGACACTGGAGGTGGTACTGGTGTCCACACTGAGCCAGACGGCCCACCGACTCTCCTCGCTGCACACTCCCTAACCCCGGGCCCCCGCACCCCGACGGCCCCTCCAGGGGCTCCATGCAGATGGTACAGTCCTGGGGAGGGAGAGGGGGAGAGAGGAAGAGAAAGGGGGCAGAGGAGCAGGGAGACGAGGACGAGGTAGAAAAGGGGAAGGTGTAAAGATGAGGAGAGGAAGGAGGGGATGAGGAGACATGAGTTCATGCACTGGAGCCGCTCACAGGTCGCCGGGCTGTGTGCTTTAAGCTCCGGCTTCAGGTGGGATTACGTGATGCCAGCTGTCTCACCAGGTCAGGCAGAGTCCTGGCCCTCTTAAAGTACTTCATCACC
Organism: Hypomesus transpacificus; assembly: GCF_021917145.1. NCBI lineage: Eukaryota > Metazoa > Chordata > Actinopteri > Osmeriformes > Osmeridae > Hypomesus > Hypomesus transpacificus. The sequence goes on along the minus strand of NC_061081.1, from coordinate 12,572,811 downwards.
ACCTCCTCTGGGCTCTTCCCTGGGGGACAGACCAACACGGACAGCGTAAGAGGAAGAACGTCACTGTGTGTGTTGTGTGTGTGTGTCTGGCTCCCTGACACACCTTTGCGGGCCTGTTTCTTGGTGGTCTTGCGGCAGCAGTGACCCAGGCCAGGTACAGGCTTGATGTCGCTCTTGCTGACAGGAGGGGGGTGAAGCTGCATCCTAGGGGGGCGGGTCAGACACACAGGCAGCCCTGCCGCGCTCATCAGGATCCCTGTAATACCTGCAGCGCACAGACACGGGGCGACTGTTAGCGCGGGAAAAGTAGCCATATGGTTTTTTGTCATGTAAAGAAGGGTGATAAACACGTGTGTGTTCGTACCTGCCAACGCGGGATACACTGGGCTGGATCCATTGAGGTTCTTCACAGGGACGGTGGGCACACTGGAAAACAACACACACACACACACGCATTCTGGTTACACACTGGAACACAACACACACATACAAGACCCCCAAGACACACACTCTGCTTACACACCGGAACATCCACACTGTAAGTACACACTAGAACACAAAACACACACTCACACTCTGGGTTCACACAGTTTTTATGTCAAACTGAAAGATGCTACGTGAAGATTCACTCAACCCAAAAACGAATCAGAATCAGTTACCAACAAATCAATACTCACTGATAAGACCTGAGGATTGTCATCCTACCACAGAGGTCAGACCAAACCAATAAATTAGAAAACTGGACGAATGAGGAAAAAAAGTTTCTCTTAGACAGACTGCAGTCTTCCTTTTCTCTGCTCTCTCTCTCCCTGTGCTTCTAGACTCCCTCTCTGTGATGAAGTGTGTTGTGTTACCGTGTGTGTGTGTGTGTGTGTTGAAGCCGTCTTATGGAGCTAATCCACCTGCCGGGGGAGCTCAGAGGAGACAGACGTCACCAGCAGCGTCACGAGCTCATTACCACTGCACCTGACACACACACACACACACCCCCCCACACACACACACACCAGGCCTAACACACACGCGTTAGTCCACAAACACATCAGTCAATAGTTTTACAGGCACTATTATTGACCCCTGTTGGACAGAGGGTGTCTTTTGTCCTCCCAGTCGTAAACCCCTGTTGGACAGAGGGTGTCTTTTGTCCTCCCAGTCGTAAACCCCTGTTGGACAGAGGGTGTCTTTTGTCCTCCCAGTCGTAAACCCCTGTTGGACAGAGGGTGTCTTTTGTCCTCCCAGTCGTAAACCCCTGTTGGACAGAGGGTGTCTTTTGTCCTCCCAGTCGTAAACCCCTGTTGGACAGAGGGTGTCTTTTGTCCTCCCAGTCGTAAACCCCTGTTGGACAGAGGGTGTCTTTTGTCCTCCCAGTCGTAAACCCCCCTCTGAAAAAAACCCTGGGGAGGAATAACGACTTGTTCGGTCACCAGCAACAAATGACTGTTTCTCATCAAGGAGATAACAAGTTGCCACGGTTGCCTGTTTGTTTTAGGGAGGAAGTGGATATTATGGGATGGGGATGTGTGGTCAGCTATTGTGTGTCCCTCTGCCGGTGACTTGGTAAACCTCAAGCTTTGGAACTGTGAGGTTTTTTTTTATCCAGATTTGAACCAGCAACCTAAGGATTACAATATCTGTCTATGATAGTCCTCCTCTCCACCAATTGAGCTATAAAGAGGATCCAAAAGAGACCAAATATCATGTGAAAATTGGCTCGTATCAGTGGTACAGTTGTGTAAATAAGGACAAAATCCCATGAACTCCAGTAAATCTAACCAACCACCCAGCTGTTGAGATCCACCACCTCTCAGATCCTTAACGAAGTACAAAAACACCCTCCTTCGAGCCGGATTTGAACCAGCGACCTAAGGATTTCCACATTTTGCCTCTACAGTCCTCCGCTCTACCAACTGAGCTATCGAAGGGGTACATTTACACAGTTGATAATTGAGTCCAGAAAGCTAAACATGGAGGGATTGACAGAAAAAGGAGGGATAGAGAAGGTGATGGGGGGGGGGGGGGGGGGGGGGTGGGGCAGCAGAGCACGTATCTGCCGTCGCTTCCGGTCCAGGTTTGGTCTTAACAAGCTTTGTGAGTCTAGACTAATCAGCTTTTAAATAGACACAGTGTGTGTGTGCGTTTGACGATGTGTGTGACGATGTGGGTGACGATGTGTGTGACGATGTGTGTGACGATGGAGCTACGTGTGCAAGTTTGTTTGTGCTTGTTCGTCCACCTGGAGTCAGTAACTGCAGATGGCCATGTAACCAAAGAGTGTGTCGAGGCAGTTGATACACGGAGGTCTAAGTGGAGCCTATCTCCAAAACCTGACGTGGAAATTTCCACCCAGCTATGATCACGGTCGTCATAGTGCCATCGTCATGGGAATAACGTAAAGGGGATGAGACCTCTACACTGTTGTTTGCTCTAGTCCAGGGAGACAGTAATCTAGGCAGTCAATGAGGTTATTAATACCTCAGGCTATAAGAGGCTATAGCCTGGTTCTCTCGGACACACACACACACGGTGGAGAATGTTGAGTCACGTTGGCTGCAGCCTTGGCTTAATCTACAGGAGAATTAACACACTCAACGACGTCTGTCTAATTAACAAGAATACTGACAAGGATATTAACACACACAAACACACACATTTGCACATAGATGGCCTCGAGCCCCTCCCACAAAGTGAGGCCACACAACGACCTCAGTCAGACGGGAACACCTGGAGCCTAGACCGTCATGGAGAGAAACGGCTCACAGTCTCAGTCACTATCTCTCCCAAAAACCTCTTCAACTCATATCTCACCCACATCTCTCTCTCTTGTCGTTCTGTAAGTATTTCACTGTTCTTATACATTTTCATCCCTTTCTCGCACTCCCAACTCTCAACCCCCCTTGCTTCTCTCCTCCAAGTTTGTCCAGCATGATTCGAATATGATGCCTGTGAACTAGATGAAATCAGTGTTCCTTTCCTGCCGTCTGCAGGCAGAGCCGTGGTCAGGAGGAGGAACAGGAGACAGATGACGGGGGAGGGGAGGGGGGCAGGCAGGCTCTTGACCTCCCATGACCGCAACCCCCACTCCCCTCCCCACGCCCTCCCTCCCACCCCTTTGTCACTTCCCTTTTCTCACACACTCCCCCCATCGCCCCCCCCCCCCCTGCCCCCCCCTGCCCCCCTCCCCAGATGGTCGCCCGCTGGGCTAAGTTACCAGAGAAACAAACTCCCACACGTTTTCACACTCTCCTGTCGACGGCAGCCTGTATGTGTGTCACACAGATATACACACACACACATGTACACCCACGCACACATCTACACACACAAGCGCAAACAGATAACACACGACCGCCTTCAAATTCCCATTTCGTCCTTCCGTGCCAGTGACCTCTCATTCCAAACAGTGATAAAGTACTATCTTTGTGTAGCCAGCGAAGCCATGGAGCTGCCTGGAGACTCCAGCACAGCACAGCCAGCCAGCACAGCCAGCACAGCCAACCAGCCAGCCAGCCAGCCAGCCAGCCAGCCAGCCAGCCAGCACAGCCAACCAGCCAGCCAGCCAGCCAGCCAGCCAGCCAGCCAACCAGCCAGCCAGCACAGCCAGAGACACACGGAGGGGCGGTTGAGCGAGTCGCCCTGGTCTGTCTACAAAAAGAGTGGAGCAGAACTGCCCCTAGTGGTCATAGCTGGTCACTGCAGGAAACCTGTTGAAAAAATGCCAATACGTGACCTTCTCAGGATTCTAATCATCCGGTTATGGAACAGTTTTCCAGCCTCTCTATTTTTTTCTGTCCCTCGATCTGTTCACCTCCTCTCTGCCCAGCCCCACTTCTCTCTGTCTCCCCCTCTCTCTCTCTCTTCTCCTTTGTCTCATTCTCACGTTCCCCATGAGAGGAGAACATTCTTCACCCAGTTAGGATGGTCAATATTTACTTTTTCTCTGCATGCCTATGTGTGTGTGAGGTGTGTGTGTGTGCACTCCCTTGTCTGAACCAGTTCAGCTGTGTGTGTGAAGCGTCTGCTCTTTCTAACGTTTTTCCACACTCAGACCCCTGTGTATGTCTTTTAAAGATGTTTGTATGTGAGTGTGTGTCTCTGAGTGTGTGTCTCTGAGTGTGTGTGTGTTGGAACTGTTATGTATACAGTTCCAGTGTTCCTTGTTAAATGTAGCCTATTAGCTTTGAGGTGCAAGTAGCTTGTTCTGAGGCTTCTTCAGTCCTGTCCCTCTCTCGCCTCCTCCCTCCGCCTGTGTCCTGATTTCTTGCACCAGAGCGTGATCAATATTCGCTTGTTGCTGACTGGATCCTTTGTTTCCTTTCCTCCATCCCTCCCTCTCCCTCCGTCTATCTCCATCATCCCCCCTGTCTCTGCCACTGTATGTGTCTGGCTGACTCAGTCTACAACCCCCAAACTCTGAATGTAGTCAACCCCCCCCCCCCCCCTTCTCGCTCCCAAATCCTCCTTGACGAATGCCTTCAGACAGACAGAGGCCGCTACAATAATGACTGTGCTGTGTCTTTGTCTGCTAACCCACCCCCCACTCTCAGCACACACACCACAACCACCCCACCCTCTCTCTCTCCCCCCCTCTGTCTTGCTCTCTGTCTCTCTCCCCCTCCCTCTCTCTCCCTCCTCTCTCTCTCGCTTTCTCTGTCTCTCCCTTTCTCTCCCTTTCTCTCCCTTTCTCTCTCCCTTTCTCTCCCTCTCTCTCTCTCTCTCTCTCTCTCTCTCTCCCTGTCTCTCTGCCCTCCACCTCCCCCCCCCCTCTCTCTCTGTCTCTCTCTCTGTCTCACACAAACACACACTATAGTTCCTACAGTCCACCAGCCCCCCAGCCAGACTCACTTCCTCAGGATTACCCTATAGAAACCCCCACTTCTACTGTGTACCGCCCCCCCCCCCCCCCCCCCCCATTACAACCCCCATCCCCTCCCATCTCCAAAACACCCCCCATATCCCCCCCACCCCCCAGTCTCTGTCCAAGACTTTCCACCCAAATCTTTCTTTCTGTGTTTACTTCCTCCTCCCCCTTCCCCATTTCTCCTCCCTCCCCCACCTGTGGCAGACCCCACCCTGCACTCGGGGCTAGGAGACAGGGGTGGGCAGCATTGTGGTGCTAATGCCGGCCTCTCTGCCTGCCAACAAAGGTTACCGTGGAGATATGCTGTGAGGACACAATGAGAGGCCCTCAGGACAAGGAGGGGGGCCTGGGAATGAGGGAGGAGAGATAGAAGTTAGAGGACAGAAGAGGAGAGCGATATTAATAAATACTATTACTAGAAAGAGAGAGAGAGAAGTTTGGGGATAGTGAATGCAGGAACAAGTGCAGAACAGATAAAGAAAGACAGAAAGATGGAAAGAAAAAGAAAGAAAGAAAGAATGGGAGAGAGGGAGAGGACGAGCGACAGGGCTGACCCCTCTCCCCTCCACACTCCACTCTGCTGCTGGCTAGTAGAGACTCATTCCCCTCCCTCCCCCCCTCCCCCCCTCCCTCCCCCCCCCTCCCCCCCTCCCTCCCTCCCTCCCTCCCTCCCTCCCTCCCTCCCTCCCTCCCTCCCTCCCTCCCTCCCTCCATCACTCTGCTCCCTTGCCTCTGCAGATGGTGTGAAGTCACAAACTCCTACACGCACACACTCCAACCTGCTCAGACTCCCACATCCACAAACTCTTACACACACTTCAAACACACACTCCACACTCCCGTTCTCTACACAAGGGAGGAATGAAGCCTCAGGGACAGGCAGGAGCAGTGTGTGTGTATATTCATGCATTTGTGTGTGTGTGGGAGGGTATGAGTGTGCGTGTGTGTGTGTGTGTGTGTGGGAGTGTGAAAGCAAATCACCGTTCCACTCACCCTGAGGCGATGAGTGCGCGTGACTGGGCCATGGCGATGCGCTGCAGGGCAGGCCTGCTCAGCCCCACCAGACTGGACCGGCGGGGGAGGGGGGCGCGGCACGCCAGCGAGCGCTGCGGCGACATCACCACCGACGACGGAGACGGCACCGGCGAGGGCGGCGAGGTCACTTTTTTGGCCGGGGTGACGAGGGTGGCAGTCGGCACCGACGAACTCCTGGGTGAGGGTGAGGGCGTGGGCGGGGACGACGGAGGCTTTTTAGTGGACGAGGGCCTGCTGGCGGAGAGGGAGAGGGAGGCGGTGCCCGAGGCGAGGGCGGCGAGGGATTGGGCGAAGAGGGCCGCGTTCCGTTTGGAAGAAGCGGTGTTCCGTGATATGGCGTGTCCGTGCGGCAGCGTGCGGGAGTGGGCGGAGTTAGACATGGAGTTCCTCCTGGTCTGGCCCCGCCCCAGCGTGGACGCCCTCGTCTTGGGGCTGGGCGGCTTGGACTGCTGGGACTGCCGTCTGCTCAACGTGTTAGACCCCGCCCCCACCTTCCTGCTTCCTGACTTCACACACTGGACCAGCATGCATTGCTGGCAGCCGCAAGGCGGGCCCAACCCGGGTGGCACTGGCTCTCCTTTAGAATACCCCGAGCCTCCTTTGAACCCCCCGGACACCCCGACGCCCAGGAAGGCCCCCGTGGGCCCTCCCCCCCCTACCCCCTTGACCCCCCCGCCCTCCCGGGGCAGCGGCTCCGCCACCAGGGGGTAGGCCATGTCGGCCCTGCGGCGCACCCTCCTGCTGCGCTGGCTTCGCGGGTTCCTCTGGGTCATGGTCTTCAGGTCCACCACGTAGGCCAGCCCCAGCGGCGTCAGGTCCACGCTGGACTGGAGGCGGTCCCGGGCCGCCTGGAGGGCGATGCACACCTCTGTGTCGTAGGCCGTCCAGGACCCCGCTTCCTCGCCTTCCCACTCCCACAGCCAACCCTGGGCCGGGGCGGAGCTGGGCACGTAGAAGCTGCGACGCACCGGCCGGATCCTTCCTGCAGGGGGAGATGGAGAGCACGGTCACAAACTGGTGGTGATCATGTTTTCGTTTAGCATTTCATCCAAAGCGAGCATTTTGTCCTTGCAGCACGGGGGGTGGATTTCAAATTGCAATCTCTTGACTTGCCGTTAAATGCTCTAACCACTGAGCTCTATATATATTCATTTCTAATAATACTTTTCTAAAATAATACTACTAAACACAGTAAAACTTGACTCTAGTACTAATTTATGAATTATATATCCTTAGTGTTGTAATACTGTATACAATTCAACTACTCGACAGTGTCATGGGATTCTGTGGGTGCAGGACTTTTGGTGCAAGTTAAAGGGCCTAAGAGACACATTAAACACACACACAAACACACACACACAAAAAGGTTGTGAGCCATTCTCTCTCCCAGTCCAGTAGGCCTGGCGCCACAGTGGGGAGAGGAGGGTTCAGGATGGACCAACCACAGAGCAGCGCTGTAACCAAGGACGACATGTGCCACCAAGGCCATTCAGTCAATGGAGACACACACACACACGCACACACACACACTGAGGGGAGTTGGCTGGCAGAGCAGAGAGAGGATGTGTGTGTGTGTGTGTGTGTTTGTGTAAGACAGAGGCTGAGAGAAAGGCAGAATGTGTGTGGGTATGTGTGTGTGCATAAGTCAGACACTGAGAACAAGGCAGAGCGTGTGTGTGTGTGTGTGTGTATGTGTGTGTGTGTGTGTGAGAGATATAGACAAAGACAGAGAGCATGTGTGTGTCTGAATGAGTCAGAGTGTGTGCATTTGTGAGCCCATTTGAGCAGGTCAATCAGTCTAATAATTAAAGTCCGGTCATGTTCAATCTCTACCACTTCTCTCCTTTGTTAGTTTCAACATGTCCTCTATTCTACCTCTCCTGGCCTCTATTCTACCTCTCCTGGCCTCCATTCTACCTCTCCTGGCCTCCATTCTACCTCTCCTGGCCTCTATTTTAACTCTCCTGGCCTCCATTCTACCTCTCCTGGCCTCCATTCTACCTCTCCTGGCCTCTATTCTACCTCTCTTGGCCTCTACCTCTCCTGGCCTCCATTCTACCTCTCCTGGCCTCCATTCTACCTCTCCTGGCCTCTATTCTACCTCTCCTGGCCTCCATTCTACCTCTCCTGGCCTCCATTCTACCTCTCCTGGCCTCTATTCTACCTCTCTTGGCCTCTACCTCTCCTGGCCTCTATTCTACCTCTCCTGGCCTCTATTCTACCTCTCCTGGCCTCCATTCTACCTCTCCTCTCCTGTGTTCTACCGCCCCTACTCTTTGAACGAGAGATGAAACTCTGCTCTCCTTTCATGAGCTGGATAATAGCTGCCCTTCTCACCTCTCTGTCAGGGGATGGGGTGTGTGTAAGTGTTTGTGTGTGTCATTGTGCTGTTTTAAATGGAAATACAGGTCTAATCGGAGGTCAAGTGTGCTTGACCATGCAGTGGTGCGTATGTGTGTTGCAGTGCATAACAGGTTGATGTGAATGTAAACGCGGCATCCTGCTCACATCCTGAAGATATGTGAGGAGATTGGCAATGGTGTGTGTGTGTGTGTTTGTCTAGAAAACAGGAATGAGACTATCTCGTTCATCTCAGTTTGGTTGGTTTGTCATGAGATATGTTCCCCACAGGCCTCATATTGAAGCTACGGATCACATGGTTTCACTAGGGCTGTTTCCTCTTTTGTCTGTTTGTCTCTACATTCATGTTCAGAAACACACTGATGATATTTTGGAAGGGATGAGTGTGTGGGTTAGTTATGTAGGGATGAGTGTGTGGGTTAGTTCTGAAGGGATGAGTGTGTGGGTTAGTTCTGAAGGGATGAGTGTGTGGGTTAGTTCTGAAGGGATGAGTGTGTGGGTTAGTTCTGAAGGGATGAGTGTGTGGGTTAGTTATGAAGGGATGAGTGTGTGGGTCAGTAACTCCTGGGACCCTAGACAGGAGGACAAAAAATGAGGCAGGTGGGGAAGGACTGCCCATCTGGTCTATTGTTCCACTCTGCTTTCCTCTGACCCTTTCCACACACACACACACACACACACACACACACACACACTACTTGTCAGGTCAGTATGAGAGGTCCATTACTTGTTACTCTATACGATATCCAACCACCGAGGAAAAAAGGAAAACATATCATGGATAACCTGAAAAACTCTTTCCTTCTTTTCTCTCTCTCTCTCTCTCCCTCCCTCGCTCTCTCTCTTTTTCTCTCCATCTCTCCACAGGTCTCTACCCCAGAATGACCCTCTAAATCCAATCACATGAGAGTCAGGGGATAGAGAAACACACTCCCAACCAGTTTGTGTGTATTCATGCATATGTAGATGTGTGTGTGTGTTAGTGTGTGCATGGGTCTATGTCATTGCTAAGATCATGTTGAAGGATACATGTGCGAGTTTAAGTGTCCACGTGTGTTTACGTGTGTGGCGTTTAAGGGTATTTTCATGAGTTAGTGTGTGTGTGGGTATGTGTGTATAAGCATGTCCTAATCCTGGCCCTGTGTTGTGAAACATGCTGTGACTGATGGCTCCCAGGGGTCCGGGGTGGTGGGGCTCCGCCGTAACCCGACACGCAGAGTTGCACAACTGCCTTCTGGAGAAAACTCCTCTTCCTGCTCCCTCCCACTCCGTCTCACTCCTCCTCCAGATCGTTCTTCTCTTCCTTCCAGCCTCCCCTTCTCTATTCTGCCCTTTCCCTGTTACTCCTCCCTCCGCCTCTCTCCACCCCTCTCTATTCCTCCCACTCTGTTTTGCTCCTCCCCCACTCCTCCCCCCCCCTCCTCACAGCTTCCTCTTCACAACTTTTCTCGACGTATCACTGCCCTAGACTGAACCCTATGTCTCCCTCTATGCATGTCATATCTAACCCACTCTCCAATTCCACCCTCTCTCTATCAAGTCCCTCTCTGTCTCTCTTTTATCAGATCTGTTTCTCCATTGATGTGGCCCCTCCCCTGGGTCTAGTTTATTAGGCGCTCTCCATTCACTAACTTACTGAGAGAGGGGGGGGGAGTGATAAAGAGTGACTTAGATGAAGAGGGAGAGAAACAGACAGAGGCAGAAAAAGCAGGGAGAGACAGAGAGAAAAGAGAAAGAATGACAGAGAGAGATAGGGAGAGAACCAGAAAGAGAGGGAAAGAAACCGAGATACGAGGTTTGAGTTTTGGTGTTTGGGTTTAGGCCCCGCCCACTCCTCCCGGGTTGAGACCGTGACCTCTGACCCCTAACCCAGGCCATTGTGGGTGTCTGAGAACACGTCTCTCTCAGTGCGACCAGCTGGAGCAGCACAGGATTCAGACGGCAGCTGGCCTCCCCCATCCTCCTCTACGCTGCCAGTCGACACACAACCCAACCCTCCTCTACGCTGCTAATCTGAACACACACAAGCACACCCTGCAACTATGCCACACACACACAATCATTAACCTTCCCCTACCCTGCCAGTCCCACCCATGTGACCTGGGGACCTAAAACTGATGATACAATCCAGAACTTCTCCATCTGTCAGTACCTCAGCCTGAGACCAGCCTTTGAACCTGCAGCTCAGTTGAAGAACAATTAGGAGTACAAGATTGACCTGTGCTCTATTTCTTTATTCTGATATCTTGTTTCTACATAAGAACCCTGCCAGATTGTGCCAGTGTTTTTCCTGTGCATTTCCAGCATTTACTAGTGAACACTGGTGTGTTGCTTAGCAGCCATGCCCACCCCAACTTTCCACCACACATTAGTAGCAGAAAGACCATCTTCTGTTTCCACAACTTAAAGAACCTGTAAATGTGGCCAGTGAACATAGAAATACTGTAGAACCATTCACTTCTGCCCTTGATCTACAGCTCTTTCTATAAGAACTATGTCTACGTTGCAGTGTCTGCTAAATGAATAACATGTAATTGATGTCAGACTTCTTCCAAAAGGTAGGATATAACGACTACATAACTACACACTCCTCCAGCAACCTTCCCTGCTATCGCCCCCTCTCTCCATTTCTGTGTCTTTTTTGTCTCATCTTCCACTTCGCAGAACTTCTAATTACCGGTACACCCTCTCTCCCATGTCTCCTGACTCACTGTGTGTGTGTGTGTATGTGTGTGTGTGTGTGTGTGTGTGTGTGTGTGTGTTTTTGCACGCTCAGGCAGTCTAGAGCCACAATAGCAGAGCTCACATCTGTTCCATTTCAACAAAGAGCAAGAGACACACACAGACTTCCCAATGATCATGCTAGATAACACCCACTCCCTCTCTCTCTCTCTCTCTCTCTCTCTGTCTATCGCTCCCTCCCTCTTACTTCTTCAATTCTACATCCATACCCATGGCAAGTCCCAGAGAGAAAAAAAGAAAGCGTAGAAGAGGGAGAAAGAGAGAAATAGAGAGACGGAGGGAGAGTGATTAAGGGAGAAAGTGAGAGAGAAAGAAAGAGAGAAAGAAAGAAACAGATATCACAGAGGCTGCCAAAAGAGATTTTCTCCCCATTAAGTCGTGAAATATTCTTTCCCTCTCATCCTGCCCCAACTTTCCATCCCGACGGCAGCTGCATGTGGCACAAATTTGGGGGGTAAGGGTAAAAGAATGTGCCTCCTCGTTGCCATAGCGACTCGCTGTGCAACAGCTGTTGTGGGTCATCCGACTTTCACCCTCTTCTCTGACAGGGTCAGGCATGGGGTCACAACCGTAAAACCAACAATGATACAAGCTGCATTCTGATTCTAAAACCCAAATCTTCCTTCCAAAATGTCCTCCCTGTCACTGAAGCATATAACGCTGAAGCAAACCACATCAAACTTTCTTGACTGGTTATGATTCAGCTACTTAATAACATGGGAAATCCTAAAAACTTAAACATCTTAGCAACTGAAAGATAACTTATTTTGGTGTTAGATTTTCCTGTACACAAGGCAAGTCCACAGAGACCAGTTATTCACAAAACAAAAACATAATAACTGGCTTTCACTACACTAAAACAACCATCAGATAACTACAGACGAGTACATGAATTATAAGGAAATAATTATTTTATACAAAACGAAGCACAGGGGTTCTTGAACCTGCAACCTCCAGATTTAAAGTACAATTCTCGACCACTGAGGTATGCCCAATCTGCCGAAGACGAAAGCAGTCCTTCACAGAGTCCTGTAAGACACCATTCTCTGAGCCATCCTACCCTCCATGCGCCTTGTCTTACCTGTGTCCTGTCTAAACTGGTGCATGGACTGGAGGTCTATGATGTAGGGAGACAGGCTGTTGTCGACCTGACCCAGAACAACGCTGCCACTCCGGGGATCGTTCCGTATCACTGCCTCAATGTGGTGGCACACGGCTGGGCCGTACGGCCGCCACCGTCCGTGCTCGTTGAGCCATTCCCAGACGACCACAGCGGAGGCGAGCAGCATGCTGGCCCTGTAAAAAGAGTGAACACCGTCGCCTTTGTGAGATGTCTGGTGAGGAGGAACGCGGTATAGGCTACAGTCTTTTAATTGAAGCAGCCTGCGGTAGTCTTTATTTAAAGTAGCCTGCGTTTACAACCCCGACAGACTTTTTAAATGTATTTTTTTAATGCAGGTATGCTATCGATAATAACTAATTTGAGCCTTCCATACCCAAGATAAGTTGTTCAGCACTCACGTTAACAGCAGCCTGTGTAAACGTGATGTGTGTGTGTAGCCTACCCTACTATACAAAACAAAGATAATTCTTACATTAACTTAAGCTGAGGTATATTGTGAAGAACAACGACATTTGGCCGCTAATATCCGGAACACGTTCATATCCAGGAGAAATGAATCTTCTGTCTGTTGTTAAAACGCGTTTATAAACTATGTACGAACTATACGTTAGAAACCGACGGGTGTTGTCTACGTATTCTGAGGAATTCCGAGGAAAGGCTTGCAGTCTCTCATGGGGAAATGTATCGACAAACGCGTAGGTCTTCTTGCCAAGTTGCAATTACAAAAAAAGAGAACATAAATCGTTCAAATCTCAGCTAGGTTTATTTCCATTCGTTAGGGCGTAGCATGTTGTTGAATCGTTGAAAAAGTGACATTCAACACCACGCGCACACTCCGTAACAGCACGCGTGACACGCCAATCTTCGCCGAAACACAGTGGAACAGGTTGAACTAGTTTTAACGGACGTATGAAACAACAATTTAATTGTAAAATAAAAGCCGCAGCCTGTATTGAGATTGATTTGAATAATTCTAAAATTAGTAGTTTAATTGAAGTGTAAGGCTACTCCAGTTCAACACTCCATATGACAGTTTACATTTTCGAAACAAGAAGACCATCAAAATGTAACTTTTACGCAATAGTTGTAGCCTATGCATTGAGCCACATTCACAAGCATATACCAGGTCAGTTCTACACTCAATAGTTTACAGTCAAATAACAAACGACAATACAATTATTCAGCAAAATCAATCAGGAGGACATATGAGGACGTTAACCAACAATATACAATTACACCTGTGCTACAAACTAAAATTAAATGTAGGGTCTAGGAATCCATCATCCGTATGCTATTGCATTTATTCACCTGTTACTATCAGTCCTCGCTGTCCACTGTCCAAAGATTTCAATCAACTACAAATCGATACAGCAAAATAATTCCTCTCAAAGAAAATGCATCAGTCTTTGTAGGGTCTCCTGCATAGTGGTCTTTCACCATACATAATCCTCAAGTGGTCGTCAGTCCGTACATTTTAAGGTCTCAAACCTAGTTGAAAATTTAGCAAAATCCCTCAGTGACAATCAACGGATTTCGAATACAAGTTCCATAGTGGAACATTCTCGGTATTCTGAAGACAATGATCAAGTTAGGGCATAACTGACGTACTCTCGTCTCCGTCCTGATACCCTGAAAATGACCAGTTGTGAGACGCTCCGGTTGGCCTTACACACCACGCCCCGAAGACAACGGGAGATATCCATTTGGAAACCAATGATGTGTTTCCAAATTATAGCGTGCGCTTCATCGGAGGTCCGGCTCAGCATCAATTCCATGTTCAATATCTGGTATAAAATATTACTAAGCCATACATATATAGATGTAATAAACAATATTTAAAACGATTGTAAACATTGTAGAAACGACAATGTTGCACTGTTATCCCTATTGGAAAAAAGACAAAAAGAAGAATCCGACCACTGTGTGGGACCTGTGTGTAAAATGGGTTTACATTGCCACCTAGTGGTTTTAAGAGGGTATAACGCTGGAACTATTTTTCTTGACCCGTTTGTAATCTTAGAAAAGTGTTCTGTACTCTAAAATAACATATTGCCTCCAATTCTGATTGTCAAACACTGTTATACATCTATCTAAATAATGTAATAGACGAAGGAGTTCAGAAATTATTTTGATTGCCAAATTGAAACGCTCGTCCTGGTTCTCAGTTGAACGTGTTCATCTGGAAGAATTGCCGTATGTCACTGTCATAAAGTAATTGCTCATCAATCATCTTTTACGACAGCTAAAACTACGAGTAATGTTTTGTAATGTCATAATGTTGTGTAATTCTGTGTAATCTTCATGAATCAATGGGCACATATTGGAGCAGAATACGGCTCCATAGCTCAGGGGTTAGAGCACTGGTCTTGTAAACCAGGGGTCGCGAGTTCAAATCTCGCTGGGGCCTTTCAGTCTTTTTCATTTATTACCAAAAATAACGAAGCCCAGTCCCCGGATTCCATTACGATGTTGGTTAGTTGATTCGGTGACACACAGCTTCCCCGCATTTACAAGTCTAATGTAAATGTTATGTAGTGCAGTCCCCTTAAAGCTGCAAGTCATTAAAGATATCCGTTAGTTTAACTTTTAGTTGGTTGATAGTTGAATTACAATTTTGAAAGCTTATTCAAATATTATAGCTAAACAATTTATAAAGAATAGCTTACATCCAAAACTGAACCACTCGACAGAAATGTCCTTAAACAATAATATAGCCAATGATGTAATGTGATTTTTTATTGAATCACTTTCATGCAATTCGTGTCTGGGCATTTACTTCATTCACAGTAGGAAGGCCTACCCTAAATCTTTTGTTTGCGCATTTGTATTTTAAATTTTCTATCTTTTTTCTCTCTATGCAAACCGATCTATGTCAGAGCCCGGATAGCTCAGTCGGTAGAGCATCAGACTTTTAATCTGAGGGTCCAGGGTTCAAGTCCCTGTTCGGGCGGTAGTATTTTGTTTTCGCCCCTGCCACAACTCCCAAGCCTTCTTAATGTACCCTCAAGAACGATTTTCTTCCAAACTGTAACCCAGTTCGATCGAACTTTTCCACTTTATTATAAATTCGTATTTTAACTAAATTAGTTCAATATAATGGTCCAAGGGCTATTTTACATGTTTATCAAAACAAGTAAACTTGACCTGTTTCTGAAAGTTATAACACTACGTAGAAATAAATTGAAACTGTGAATATCATTCAGGGTCGGGACTCTTGGGTGTCAGCAAATCTGAGCACAAAACGAAATTGACTGGGAGGCGTCTTAAAATGTCAACGCCCAACGTGAGCCTCGAACCCACGACCCTGAGATTAAGAGTCTCATGATCTACCGACTGAGCTAGCCGGGCCCGTGTAGATGCTTTTTTATCGGTGAAAAAGATTGACACAAACAATTAGTTATACGCACACTTAATTCTTCAATAAAAACAGTGTTCCCTGACCGGGAATCGAACCCGGGCCGCGGCGGTGAGAGCGCCGAATCCTAACCACTAGACCACCAGGGAAACCTGTAAACAGCGTTGTTCTAATTGTATATATCGTTGTTGTAAAAGATGAAAGACTATTTTACTTAGACAAATCTGAATCAGAATCAGAATGGGACTTATTCGCCATGTAAGTTTGCACCGACAAGGAATTTGCTTTGGCAGGAAGGTGCATTCAATAAACATATAGGAATCTAAAATGTATATTTGTGGACTATATATAGTAAGGGTACATAAACTAGGAGTACTAAGTGGAATTAGAATTAAATAAAATGTACAATAAAATAAAATATAAAGATACACAAATTATATCATAGCGCTTTAACGTGCTAGTTCATTCCTTCACCATTCCGTTCAAACAAGGTGATCTACAAAGCAGATACAAAACATTTATTAAAAACATAAATCACATTTAAATTTGAAGTTTGCAAAAACACACAACATAATATATGGGCCAAGCCTATTGACTATTACAATTACATAATTTAGATAAACAATTACTTCCCAATTAGATTTAAAACAAAAGTTATTTTCGATTAGTCCAACCATACCTATTCTAAGCCAACAATCAAGATTCACTCCGTATAAGATTGTGCTTATTTATTTGATTAAGTAATTAATATACGTAAGTAATTAAACTAACTGCTGGCAAACATTCCATGCAATGCATAAACAGTGTCTTTAAACAACGAAACACAAGAAGAATGAAATACATCCAGTGTGTGTGATAGATGGTGGGAGGAGGGTGGCTCAGATAACTACATACTCTTTGTCCTCAGGTGTGTGATGACAACTGCCAGGACCATCCCCACCACCCCAACCCCCACCAAGGCTGCATATAGGTGGGAAAAGGCCAGTCCTTCTGTGCCTGGGACATCTGTGGAAGACACTAAAAGTTACAATTGATTAATTAATTAATTACAGCTCTGTACCAAAAGCAACAGTTGAGTAAGCACAGAGCAGACTAAGCACTGATGTAAGATAGACAGGAAATAGATAGGTGGAAATAGAGAAAATATAAGTGAACATGTTTGGTAAAAATAAGTGCATCCATTTTCCGTTTGGGGGGGAGTGAAAGGGGGTGGGGTGAGGGGGGGGATTGAGATGAGGGGGGCATGGCGGGGGGGTTAGGGTTGAGACACAAGGGGGGGGGCGGGTATATGTGTGTGGGGGGGGAGTAGAGTTGAGACATGAGGTGGGTCTCCTTACCTTCCATCTGTGTCTGGCCCCTGGAGGTAACTAATGGCAGGCCAGAGAACACGGATTCATCACAATGAATTTGTATTTCAATGATCATTATCGTCATCAATGATCATAATAATAATTTTACAGATATCCTATTTGATAATTGACACAAAAATTGCTATGAAAATGATTTTAAATATCATTGTGTAATCAAATATAATCTCCCAATACGTAATGTTGAAGTGCACGTGTAAAACAATAGGTCATGTCATAATGCATTTCAAGAATTTGAACATGACCCACCACACACACCCTTAGACATCCACCCATCATCACCTACCCTTCAGCCTCTTTCCTCTCCCAACTTTCAATATCTTGTTCTCCATCCCCATGCAGTAGTACAGACCCAAGTCTGATTCCTCCAGGAAGCTGATATTCAACGCCAGAGACTGGCCCATGATCTGTGTCTGGAGCCGGGCGCCTGCCCGGTGGCGATGGGAGATCCTACCATCGTCGAGGATAGACTGGATCAGAATCAGTGTTGGTCCGTCAAGACGTTGTTTCAGCCAAGTGGTCTCAGAGTGGTACGAGATCTCACACACTGGAGGAGAGTAAGGCAGAGGGTTGAGAAATGTTTGCCAAACATTTGTTAGGACAAGTTTGGCAAAGCCAAGCAAATGTAGGACTGAAAAGTTGACATTTTAAGAACTAGATGGGTAGAAAATAAGATGAAAACCTAAGATGGCTGAATCATTGAGTTGAATTTCCAAGACGTCAGTCTGAGCTTCGGCCAATGGCAGAAACGTGATGGGCATGAGGCAGACCCCTGTATAAGAGGACAAAAATGCTTTTAATTCTATGTAATTTAAGGAAGAGTTTTTTTTTATTCAAATGATTCTACTTGCGATTAGATTTACTCACTAATGATCCAGAAAAACCAAAGAACGTGCATCTCCGTGTTGAGTGAAATTGTCTAAACCGTTGTTGTTTTAGGCGTTTAGAATAATGTGAAGACCAACTTCCTGTTCTCCCCAGAACCCACTGTTTTTCTCAAATGCCCCTCCTTTTGTTTAATGTGAAACCATGTTAGAAACATACACACATACACACACAATAACTTGTACATGCACGCGTAAACATAAACACACAGTCCCATTCTAAAAGTAACTTTCCTGGGACTCTGTTATATAATCTCCCCTACACACAGACAAACAACAAAAGTAACAATAGTAACAATTGTATCTTACACTTAGACATTTATGTGTTGGTGTCTCTGGTCTTTACACGGACAGGAAATGTCACTGTGCACAGACAAACACATTAGATATGCCTATACTTTCACACCTCCACTTCCTTCAAACCTGAAACTACCTGGTCTGACCTAGATCTCTTTTAACAAAGAAATATAAGTCACAAAAGAAAAAAAACAAAGGATGAACTCTCCTTTCAAAGAAAATGTGTGCTGATGTTTGCGGTTTGGTCTCTACATGGACCTCTTGTTTACGACAAAAAAAAAGATTTTTGGATTAACTCTAGAAGAATACATCGATTTTTTTTTCTTTCGATTCCTCAAAGAGAAGTTGACAGACTCCGTTTGACATTCGCCCTTCATTGCGCTGACTTGGCTGATGACGTAGGAGGCTAAAGGTTTCGGTCTCGCATGCTTAGCGAGATTAGAGATAAACAAGTCAACCTCAAGACGGCACCGATTCTAGTTTAGACTGGACAACAGGACACCGCTGAAATTGTTGACAGCAAGGTGATTCTAAATCAGTTCTAACTTTAAATCGTACTCTGAAGGTTGGATCACACCGAGGGATTTCCATACGTCATTTCGGGTTACGAATAAAGGTATGTTCACCTTAAATTAGCTAGCTAGTATTTACCCAGCGTGGTATAGGCTAGCTGTCAAGTAGCACTAACGTTAGCTGTCAAACCAGCTGTCAGCGGTTGACAGCCGTGATCATGGACCATCTCGGAAGAAAATTGAAACAATTTTGTTTAAACTTGTCTTCACTGAAACTTTAACCACAATATCTATTAAACTAGCTAGCTAGCCACATATTTAGCAGCAAGTTAAACGGCTATGGCCATTCTTGCACAGCAGTGAAGTGAGACAGGTCAGGCATGTAGCTAGCTAGCTAGCTAGCAAACAAGCTATATTTTGTAGGTAGCTACATACACAGACTAGACAGATGATTATTAAAGCTCTTTATTAAATCGGGTTAGCAAGTTAGTTTTTGGAACACATTTGCTATAAGTAATTTTGAATCTCAAATTGGACTGCCTAGCCCAGGAGCCAGGCGTGGTTTAGCAAGTTATGCCTGGCCCGGTATTTGACAGGTACTTGTTGTGCTAGCTAAGATAGCGACACCCGCATAACTAAGGCCATGCTATCTTGCAAGCAAAATAAAGTTTCCAGACATTATCAGCCAAATCTATATATAATTCTAGTTATCTGACTGAATTATTTTCGCAGGATGGCCGGGGTCTTCGATATTGATATTGAATCTGAGGACCTGAGCGATGCAGAGGTAGGGTGTGGGCAACGGCCAACTTGGTGATCAGTATTTATTTACAGTAAACCTCGCACCTCAAACAGGAGGATTTTATTTCCTCACAAGAGTTCCTACTTTTATGTCCACGTTGCTTCCGTAATATTTAACTTATACCCAACTATGTAATACCATAATCATGGGATATAAATGTTTTCATGTCATATAATGTGTACTTCTGGCAAAAACAATAATCAAATGTTCTAACTGTCCATAGGATGAGGTGTGTGACTTCACTGTGACTGAAACGGACCAGTAAGATAAACCTACTGACTCTTTATAAATTGCCATAGTTTTAATAATCTTTGCTGTGGCTGGTGACATAAACTGATGATACTATCCTCTCTCTCTTCCGATCCACCATCTATAACCCCCCCCCCCTCCTCTTTTTTTGTTCTCCTTCCTTACTCTATCCCCTTTTTGTCCATATTTTTATTCTCCTCTGGGTCTCCTCATCTCAGAAGTCGTACAGAGGAGGTGGAGCTGATCAGTGTAAACAGAGACAACGAGAGAGTCGGGCCTGACTGCTTTGAGCTGCTCACTGTACTGGGAAAGGGAGGCTATGGCAAGGTGTGTGCGTACGCGTGGGCATTTATGGCAGTGTGTTTCCATGGCAGTCAAATCATCTTTACATTTGTTTTTCCACATCCAGGTCTTCCAGGTGAGGAAAGTTCAGGGTCCTCAAACTGGGAAAATATTTGCCATGAAGGTCCTGAAAAAGGTACCATAGATTCGTCACCTCATCTTCTATCAATCTATCATCTTCCTCAGCTGAACGTGATATCTATATTCAAATACTCATCTGTGCCTTAAGTCTATTTTGTCAGTCTCTTTCTCTCAGGCCTGCTCTTTTGCCTCCCCCCCCCCCCCTCTCTCTCTCTCTCCCTCTCTCCCTCTTCTTTATTGCCTCCTCTCCCTCCTTCCTCTCCCTATCAGGCTAAGATAGTCTGTAACGCCAAAGACACAGCCCACACACGTGCTGAGCGAGAGATCCTGGAGACCGTGCGGCACCCCTTCATAGTGGACTTACTGTACGCCTTCCAGACCGGGGGCAAGCTCTACCTCATACTGGAGTGTCTGATCGGTAGGTGGGGGTGGGGCGTTGATGGATGGAGAGGAGGTAGCTTTAGAGGGGTTGGAAGCAAGGATGAGGGCAGGGGAGGTTAGGTCAAAATGCTAACATGAAGCAAACTGGAACACCCTGGGGGGACCTGAGTGGAGACAGAGGGAAGGATATTATAAACGTGGGCTACAGGAGTTCTGTGTCTGGTTTGGAGTGTGTTTTATGTGTTTCCTCTACACGCTTTTGTTGTGCCCCCCCCCTAATTAATTTAAACTCCTCTTGTCCTGCCTCTCGCAGGTGGGGAATTGTTCATGCAGCTGGAGAAGGAGGGCATCTTCATGGAGGACACAGCCTGGTAGGTCCCACACCTGGTGTCCCACACCTGGTGTCCCACACCTGGTAGGTCCCACACCTGGTGTCCCACACCTGGTAGGTCCCACACCTGGTGTCCCACACCTGGTAGGTCCCACACCTGGTAGGTCCCACACCTGGTAGGTCCCACACCTGGTAGGTCCCACACCTGGTGTCCCACACCTGGTGTCCCACACCTGGTAGGTCCCACACCTGGTGTCCCACACCTGGTAGGTCCCACACCTGGTGTCCCACACCTGGTAGGTCCCACACCTGGTAGGTCCCACACCTGGTAGGTCCCACACCTGGTAGGTCCCACACCTGGTGTCCCACACCTGGTAGGTCCCACACCTGGTCCTTCAGAAATCCTGAAGCTCTCCCTTGTCTTTCCAAACACTGGTCCAGGATTTCATATTGAGATACGTTTTATCTATGTCGAAAGCATACCTTACCGTGTGTGTGTGTGTTCAGTTTCTACCTGGGCGAGATTACCCTGGCTCTGGGACACCTGCACTCGAATGGCATCATCTACCGAGACTTAAAACCTGAGAACATCATGCTCAACCACGAAGGTCTGTATGAACGTGTCTGGGTGTGTCCATCTGGGTGTGTCCATCTGGGTGTGTCCATCTGGGTGTGTCTGAGTGAGTGTGTGTGTCTTTATGTGGAATGTATTAAGGTGTGATATGTTGTAATTAGGCTCATACTTAACTGTACCTGTCTTCTCTCATTCAGGACATATTAAGTTGACAGACTTTGGTCTGTGTAAGGAGTCCATCCACGACGGCGCTGTCACTCACACCTTTTGTGGCACCATAGAGTACATGTGAGTCTGGCACCACCCCGTGTCCATATCACCTGTTTCCCCCATCACACTTTTTTCCGCTTGTCGGCCCTGTGTTTTTTACGTCTCGCTTCGTGCATATTTTCTCTCTTTTCTCCTCCAGTGAATTATTTCTGTCTGTTTTTCCCTCAGGGCTCCAGAGATCCTGACTCGTTCAGGTCACAACCGAGCGGTGGACTGGTGGAGTCTGGGAGCTCTGATGTACGACATGATGACCGGCTCGGTGAGGGGGAGGGAGATACTTAAAAAAAGAATCTTCTTATCTTCCATACTTCTGTTGTCTATCATCCATTCCTCTATATCCCTTCTTCCGATTGATGTTTTCCCAGCCTCCATTCACAGCAGAGAACAGGAAGAGGACCATAGATAAAATTCTCAAGTGTAAAATCAACCTGCCTCCCTATCTCACATTGGATGCGAGAGACATGATCAAGAAGGTGATAAAGTAAACCCTTACAACTGTTCAGTGTCTGGAGCAAGACTGTTAGGGATGAAGACAACACAGAATGAAACCCTTCTTTTTCTCCATCGCTCTATTTCTCTTTCCCTCATTCCCTAGCTGCTCAAGAAGGGCCCAGGCCAGAGACTAGGCTCAAGCAAAGCTGACTGTGCAGACATACAGGTGACACGCACACAGTGCACACACACACCACACACTACAATCATATGTAGAAGTCCAAAGCCTAATGTTGTCCCTGTGTCTTTTATAGAAACATCCCTTCTTCAGACACATCAACTGGGATGACCTGCTCAACAAGAGAGTAGAGCCACCATACAAGCCATCACTGGTAACTTCAATTATTATTATTTTGTTATTTTTTTTCCATGTTCCTGGCTATACAAAACTAAGTTAGCCATATCTTTAATTTCTTATTCCCATCATTCCCTCCTTCCCTATCCCCCTCCCGCCCGCCCCCCCGCAGCAGTCAGATGAAGACGTCAGTCAGTTCGACACCCGTTTCACCCGCCAGACCCCGGTTGACAGCCCAGATGACACGTCCCTCAGCCACAGTCACGACCACGCCTTTGCTGTGAGACCGTCCTTCATTTCCCCCCTTCATCTCTTGTCCTTCGAGGCCTCACCCCCCTTCATTCTTCCAGTCTGTTCTCCTCGGATATCATGCTGTCTTTACTCCTAACTCGGTCACTACGCTAGGTTCTCCCTCCCTCCCTGCCCTCCGTCACTCATTTCGCTCCTTCACTATAGGGTTTTACCTACGTGGCTCCCTCTGTGCTGGAGAGTCTGAAGGAGGGCTTCTCCTTCGAACCCCGGACCCGCCCTGTACGCAGACACAACAGCAGCCCACGCACGCCCATCAGGTAACACACACACACATGATCATACTAGCCCCACTGGCGGCCTGTCTATCCATATCCTTAATCACACTCTCCTCTTGCTTTCTGTTTCTCTCTCTCTCTCTCTCTCTCTCTCTCTCTCTCTCTCTCTCTCTCTCTCTCTCTCTCTGCTCTCTCTCTCTCTTGCTCTCTCTCTGTCTCTCTCTCTCTCTCTCTCTCTCTCTCTCTGTCTGTCAGTCCTCTTAAGTTCTCTCTGGCTGAACCCTTCAAGTCTGCAGGAGAAGGAGAGGCAGAGCTTCTGTCAGCCACCTCCAAACCGGCTCCTTCCCTTAACACTTCCCAGCCCACCGACAACGGTGTCACCCAACCAATCAGAACGCCCGGACGGAACAAGAAGCAGAAAGGAAATGGGAGATAAGCAGGAGGAGATGAGGTGAGAATGTTTCCCCTCTCAGAGGGTGAAAGGCTTACCCTGTGGGGAGCAGCTCTAGAACCCTGGGGCTGCTTAGAATGGTGCAAACCTTCTAGAACGCTCCACAAGGTGGATCTCCCCTGTGCGGAACACGGACGTCATGGCAACATGTGTGTTCTAGTCCTCATGGTTCCATCTTCCTGCTCTGTGAATGTCAGCATTTCACCTCCTCCGAACACACTTCTGTTCATGGCTGTGTACCAATATTACGAACTTGCATCCTGTCTGTGCCCTTATTCTTAACTATCCTCAGTCAGAAGGGCATATGGGCACTTTCCCTTAAGGTTAGGATTGAGGGGAGGAGGTTGCAAGTCATTGGTTTTGGGACCCAGCCAATCGTAGTTTTTTTCACGTTTCTCTCAATGGGAAACTACTGCCAAAGTTTTTGACATGCTTTATCAGTGTCAGACTACCACCTATCATAGGATAGCTGTGATAACTGCTGGAATTCTGAAATATCAATACATTTATTCATTCAAATGTTCATAGAAAAAGAGAAAAGATAATCATGTACAAAAGAGAGAAAAATGTGTATTTTCGTTACCAAAACAAATGCATTTATACATTAGCTTGTGGAGCTGCTGTAAGCCAATCAAATCAGATCTGTACCTCAGGCACCAGACACCAGGTTCTAGAACAGGTGTCCATGACAACATTTATGAAATAGAATGCTCCTATGAGACAATTAGATTGTTCCTCACTTTAGGTAGTAATTCTGTTCGCTGGGTTCTTCAACCAAAAACATCCACCATAAATGTATTTGACATACTTAAGTTGAGTCCAGACCAGGATTTGAACTATATCTCTGGACAGTTATTGTCCTCATGCCCTCACTGTTCTCAAGGGAGACTGCATGTCTATGAACCTCTGTGTTTATCTCTATGGCTGCTTATGTACCATACACCAACCTGTCTTACTGCTGTGTGAACCGAACCTTGAACAGACCTCTTCCCCTCAGATTACACATGGTTCACAACGAGATCTTCCTAATCTATGATTATTTCCAGTGTAAACTGGAACCGGATCCATATACCAAGGAAGTTATAATGGGATAGAGGGGGAGTGATATTACTAATGTATATTATTTAATTTAAATAATATTATTTACTGGACTGTTATGTTGTTGATCAAAGTAGGATGTTTGAAGATATTATTTTCTTTTTGGATTGTTGGGAGGTTTGGAGGAGGAGATGATGGCGTTGTAGAATTCGAATGAATAAAACCAAACATGAGGTTTACCAAATCCTTTTATTCTTTTGTTTATTTTTGTTTTCACATGTATTTGAAAAACCAATAATATCACAAGTCATACAAAAGTCAGTTTATTGTAACATGTTCTGTTAATCCATTAGGACCATATCATTAAAAAGATGAACATAGTTTTGTCAAATTCACACTATTGAACTGAGCTGGCCTGGACTGGTCTAGTATCTGAAAATCACACACAGTATTTTATTTACATGATTAAACAGAAAACTTTCTTATAGAACCCTGTACGAAACCTATTCAAGTCTGTCATGACTGAGGTTTAATCTGTGAATGAGTAAGCAGACCAGGGTGGATTGCTCAGTATGGTAGTGTGAAAAGGGTCAGAAAGAGAGACCTTATCTTCACACTTATCTGTAGCTGCCCTTCCTCTCTCCTTCTGACCTATCCTTATCACTCTGTCAATTAGAGTATAGTGACATCACTCTCTTCTACCTCCCCCTCGCTTTTCTCCCATTCCGGACCTACTAATGCTATCGCCTCTTCGCCTCCTCCCCTCTCTCCGTCTCTTCCTCCTTTCTCTTCTCCCTGACCTTCCTCACTTTTGCTCTTCTCTTCTCTTTTCTCTTCTTCCTTCTCTCCGCTCTGTGCTGTCTGTCTCAGGTGGTCTCCCTCCATGCTGGAGTTCTCATCAGAAGAGTCTTCCCCATCCTCCTCTTCCTCATCTTTCTGCTCCCCTCCCTCTCCTTCAACACCAACCACCACTTCTAACATTTTCCCCTCTTCCTCGTCGCCCTCCCTCTCTTCCCTACCCCCTGGCCACAGACGGAACCCTAGCCTATCCTCCAAGGTTCTAACCACACCCCTCACCCTCTCCCCAAAGCCCAATATCAGATGGGAGGCGGGGCTGTCCTGGTTTGAGGGGCGGGAGGCCCACTTGAACGCTGCCACGAGGATCAGGATGAGCAGCACAATGACGACCAGCAGCACTATCGTGATGGAACCTCCGTCGAGCGCTCCTGTGCTCCCCGCCTGCGAAACGGACGAAGATGTAGAAGAAGGGATGGCGGGGGTCTTGGCTTTGGTGACTGGAAAAGCTGTGCTGCCTGGGGTTGTTGGTTGTACCAGCAAGAGAGACGAGCTGGCTGATGTCGACAGAGTCACGTTGTCGGCAGACGGAGTGGTAGATGAACCGTTTCCTTGCAGGGGCGGAACCTCGGTTGTGGAATTCCTACTACTTTCCGGGTTGCCGGATTCAACAGCTTTTATCGTTGTCTCTGTTGAGGTGAAGTTTGCTCGTGTCATGAGGGGTGTGCTCTGGGAAGGGTTGTCAGTTGCTGCCGTAGCAACGTGGAGGAGGATCAGCAGCGTCGGAATGAGCGCGCTCAGAAAGGCAGCATCCGGAGTCTTCATTGGTACTGAAACATAAAACAAACATGGTTATGTTATGATGAGGTGAACACCGTTAGTTCTACAGTTCCCTTGTGGTCTTGCGTAACCTGACCTTTCATAACACAAAAGTTCCAAACATTTATTTATTTGGCTGCCGTCTTGTAATATTTTCTGGTAAGTGGAAAACTGGGTATGAAGATTCTTTGTGAAACACAGTGGAGATGAGTCAGTGATGTGAACATAGCCGACAATCAGATTCATAAGGGAGAATGAGAGCAGTTCTGGATTCGGATTCTTAATCAGAATGAGAATGAATCAGAGTCATACAAGATTCAGATAGTAATGCTTTGTGTGGTGAAACAAAAGAGGGATAATGCGACTGAAAGGATTGACATGCACACACACAGGAAGTGGTGCACATCTGAAGAGCAGTAAATTACCAACAGGAAATGGTAAAAGCTTGCTGCAGCACAGAGGCATGGTGGGGCTCACGCGCCCACACATGATATCAAGTTTATGATACAGTTGAATGTTATACATGATTGCTCATGAATCTCCCTCCAAACCCCACTTCACGAAGCTTGTTAAAAATGTATATTTGCTAATCGCATGGCGGTACGGAAATCATAAAGCTAAACATTTTGAGTGAGAGAGACAGTGGTTGCAATAGATAAAAATATAAGGAGCTTTTTTCAAGTGTGGGGACATGTGCACATGTAGGAGTGGAAGGAGAGATTGATGGATGGACAGTAGATGATCGGATGGAAAAAAGCATAATGGAGAGAATAGAGGAGAGGCTGAAGGAGCATAAGACACATGAAGAAGAAATAGGTCAGAATAAGCGGGAAACCACAGATATAAAATCCTTGAAGCTGGCAGATATACAATCACCCTCCATCATCATTAAATACAGATCAGGGAAAATCAGTACGGTTGAAACTCACCTGTTGAGTGTGGATCAGGCTGGAAATGTTTGGAAATATATAGAATACAGTTGTCGAGGTTGGAGATGAAGGGATAGAAGCGACTGTACAGGTGGATGTGGAGAGAAAAGAAGAGAAGAGAGAAAAAACAGAGGAAACGGTGGGTGTGACTAAGAAGTGAGAGAAGAAAGAGGGGGGAGGGAGACAAAGAGAAGAGACATCTCTCTATGGAATGTTGAATCTCCTTGTTGTGTTTTAGAGAACTGTTGAACTGTTCTTAGAGAGGTGGTGTCATTTACATACCTGTTATGTTAGAGAGACACAACAAACACAAACATCCATGGGTCTGGGGGGCTACTGAAGAAGTATTTTTTATTCTCTAGCTTAGAATTGGTTTATTATTAATGGCTGCATGTTACTTGGTGTATTGTAATCTCATTCATCAGTTGTTTGTGAGTCACTACCCAGATTGCAAAGCCTATTCTACAACTGTCGATGCCTACATGGTCTGTTCCTGTCTTAATTATCACTTTCACTGCTAAATGGCAAGATTTGATCTACAGGATCTGATACTCTCATTGATGCAGGGGCGTGGCCTAGTATTAATTGGGGAAGGCAGACACCATTGATTGACAGGCAGAGACCACCAATAGGTGCATTTTCATAGATGACGTCACTCCTTATAGGGATAATATAGACCACTGGGGGACAGACTGACAGAGGCAGATAGACAGATAAAGAGCATTTATAATATGATTCCCTCTCTGCCAGTCAGCCAAGTTAGGTAGTTTCCAGACTTGTAACCCAGCTGGTCTGCTCCACTGAGTGGGGAGAGGATGTCACTCCTCAACATGATCCTGATCATTCTCTGGCTGGTCACAGGTAAGTCTACCTGGACTTACGGTTCAGAATTCTTCTGAAGTATTTATTCATTGGTTAGGACATTAAAAACTGAAAAGATCTAATTTATGTTTCGTGCTTCTTAGGCTGGAGCAGATAGGCTAGAGCAGTGGTTCACCAAATTTCCGTGGCCAGAGACAGGCAAGGTATTATGGCCAACGAGAACTTGGCTGGGTAAAAAAAAGAAAATAATAAATTTGTTCTTTGATGTGATTGGGAGCTTTTATTTAGTTGTTAGTTGTGTAGCAAACGGCTTGAGCCTTTTGTTTTTAGCCGACCATGGATACGTACTCGGTTCCTCCATTGTTTTGAGTGTATTGTGGCTATATTCTTGGTTCTACATTTGTTACCAGTATATCAACAGCAAGGGAAAGGATTTAAAATTGTGCAAACAAAAATATATATATCATATACCTTTTGTGATTGAAACCACCTTGCGTTAGAGTTGGCAGAAACTGGTCTGGATTCAAACCCAGGACCTTGTTGTTTGGCCTTAACCTACCTGTTGCGCATATTTCTCCGGTAAGCCACCCCTTAGTTATGTGTTCCTATGTAGCCTTTTAAGCGTTTTCTCTGGTACCCTAAGAGTAAGGTAGAGGACATCCTGTCATGTAGACACCTCAGTGGAACTCTTCCTGTGTGGTCGAGGGCCCCCCCCCTCACTTTCAGGCGTTTTTTCCATTGACCACCTCACCGCTCTGACAACTGAAGGTGCGTCTGTGTATACGCTGCAACCACACTAATTAGGTTGACAATAGACTATTGAGTTACACAGGGATTCAAATGCGTAGCTCCTTAATTCAACGCTCAAGTCTACAATCCCTTGGACCCATCCAACCCAGCCTGTCTGTGTTAAACTAAGCAGCCGTGTTGGTGTGTGTTCCAGACCTGCAGTCTGCCGTGAGGGCTGAGGTCACCACAGTCAGTGTGTGCGAGGGTCAGACAGTCACCCTACTGAACAAGATGAGCAAGGAACCGAGAGACGTTCAGCTTCTGTGGACGTTCCAGTCGGCCGGTCTGGATCAGTTTGAGACCCACGACGTGGTCCTGATTCACATCATTGAAGGACAGATGGTGAAGAACGATACACAGAGTTTCAGGGGAAGGCTGCAGGTGGACAAGGGGACCGGATCTCTACCCATCCGGAACCTATCTTGTGCCGACTCTGGGCTTTACCAGCTGCAGGTCATCAACGGAAAAGTCTCGTCCCACCAATTCAACTTGACTGTTATTGGTGAGTGTGTGGGAGGTCTGTGGTATGGGGCTTTCTAAAGTTTAGGCCACATCCAGCAGTTTGTACTTGCATACATATGACTTTCCTTTCCATGTTCAGAGATGTCTTCAGTGTGTGTGTGTTTCTCTCTAGTGGCGGAGGGTGAGAACAACAGCTACATCTATGTGGCAGCCAACAGTGCCACTAACCACTCAGCCAATCTCAGCCTTGAGGAGCTGTGCTCCCACCATACAGGTACCACAATCTACCTTCCGTCTGTAGATACAGGCTTTAAGCAGTTGGACCATGACAATGACTAAACCTTGTCACTGAAACACCTGCTTTCTCTCACTCCTCTCTCACCCTCTGTCCTAGAATCTCCCCCTCTCTCCTCCATCTCTTACTCACTGCCTCTTCCTTTATATATTAACTGTTATCTGTCTTTCTGGTGTGGCTTCTTTCAATTCATGGCATACAAAGATGATTAAACTCCTCCTCCGTCATCACCATTACAAGATCCCTGTATGACACAACCAACAATGTGGACTGTTGATCACTAAAATGCAAGCAGCCTCCAGCATTCATCAGTGTCATCCACAGGAAACATGGTTTCAGAATATCTTATCTCGATACTCTACCTCAGTGGTGGATGTCCTGTAACTCCAGTATAATACTACCAGAACCAGAAGGCCAAATAAGGTAACACAAGGTACCAGGATGTAGAGCTTGTTTCTTGGGGTGGGGCTATGGGATGTAGAAGAATCTATAGAAACACACAAACAAATGCAGGGAGTATTACTTGGCTGTTTCCTGTGAAGGAGAGTTGATGCATATATGGTTACGGGCTTCATCTAGTGGTCAAGTGGCAATATAACTGTCAGAACAAATACCTGCACACAGCTCTGTCTTAATGAGGTTAGCCGTCTTGTTGCTGACAGGGTTTTCAGCCACACAGCTGCAGGTGTCTCCAGCCTAGTTCTTTATCTCCAGAGGGAGAGACAGATTTGTGGAGAGATCAGGACTGCTGGTCTGGTTGAGTCTCTCCTCTCCTCTGTACCAGGACAGGGTCACATCTCTCCCGTTCTCCACAGAACACTCCACAGCACAGGGGTTGTTTGTCAAGGACGAGCTGCGCAGGTCAGGTTTGGAGACGGGAGCTGGAAGACAATGAGAAAAGTAGTTTAGACTTCCATTGACAACAATCAGAGCTCTAATGTTTCATTAATACTGACAAGGATGTTAAGAACATTTTTTATGAATCATAAACCACAAGATATTATGTACTTTGTCACTTTAAAATTGGATCACTCTTACATAGAAAATCACATTGTGACAGCAAGATTTTAGTGAATATCTGACATTGAAAATGTAAGATTCAATATGATTGCTTCAAATCAGTTGAACAATTCTCTATTTAAAAAATGCAACAGCGAAAATATTTCATTGTACATTGACTGATTTAGATAGAGAATTTACATGCTTAAATTGTATTCATGTTTTATAAACACATCAGGTCCTTACCGTATATGTCGACATTAAATGTATAAGATGAAAGATGACTGTTGATGACCTGAAGCTTATAAACACCAGTGTCATTAACACTGAGGTTACTGATGGTGAGAGAACCAGACTGTTCGTCCAGCTGCAGTCTGCCTCTGAACTTCACAGGAGTCTGTACAGCAGAGGGTTTTCTGGGTTTTCCCACGTAGACCTGAAGTATCTTGATTTCTGGATAGACGGGTCCATACATCCAGAGAACCTGGTCACCACTCTCTAGTTGTCCAGTTATGCCAGTGATTAGAGTCACATTGTTTCCCTCTAGCCGTATCATTGTTTGTTTAGACTGTGACTGTGAAACAGCTACACAGGCCAGCACCATCAGACCTATAGAGACAGAGGTGGAGAGTTGTTTGGAGTATACAAACCAAAGTAAATGCAATAATTATTAATCTTATTATTCTGAGGTAGCGACACGTTGATTTGCTTAAAACAGGACTGTGTGAACACTAACCGGACCTAATGAAAAATGCAACAAAGTAGCAACTCATCACTGATTCGGACCAAGCAAACGGACTATTTGGTGTGAAAGCACCCTCTGACTAGTGATGGGAAGTTCGGTTCTTTTTGCTGATTCGGTTCTTTGAATCTCGTTCAGTAAAATGAACGAATCTTTTTTCGAGTCATTTGTTCATTTCAGGGGGGGGGGGGGGGGGGGGGGGGGGGGGGGGGGGGGGTGGGGGCTATACGTCCACTGCAAAGGACGTATAGCCCCTATACGTCCACTGTAGGTTAGTACATGACATGTGCACCAGCAAATACTATTTCAAAATAAATTCCTGCATTAAAATAATGTATCATGAGGTTGTATGATTTGGTCATGTATTATCACACTAGCATTTAACTATCACGTCAAACAATTACACTGCACTAAACTGTAAGTGTAAATGTAAAGTGAAAATAACAAAACCAGTCAGTATGATGACTTGAGCGAATATCATTCATTCACGTCTTACTAAAACAGCGGCCACGCGAAAGGGAATAAGGAAACTGTTTCCTCTACTAAAAAATACAATGCGGGTCACGTGAAAAAAGGATCCAAAGACTCGTAGAAAGACCGAGTCGGGGAAGGAACTAATCATTCGTTTCCTCTAGCTACAGAGCCTATGCAGGTCACGTGAAAAATGATCCAAAGACTCGTAGAAAGACCGAGTCGGGAAAGGAACGAATCGTTCGTTTCCTCTAGCTACAGAGCCTATGCCGGTCACGTGAAAAATGATCCAAAGACTCGTAGAAAGACCGAGTCGGGAAAGGAACGAATCGTTCGTTTCCTCTAGCTACAGAGCCTATGCAGGTCACGTGAAAAATGATCCAAAGACTCGTAGAAAGACCGAGTCGGGAAATGAACGAATCACTCGTTGAGAGGACTCGTTACTCCCGAGTCCTTATAAGGATTCGTTCAAAATGAACGAATCGTTCACGAACGACACATCACTACCTCTGACTATGAGACGAAGTAGGTTGCAACACATAGCCAGTGTGACAAGTCTGCCAATCAACCCTGGTTGAGCAGCAGTAAACATTACTCCACCTGAAGCTTACGTTTAAGTTTATTTCCGACATTTGTCTAATAGACTACATTAACAAAACATGAATATAAGTAAGGCTTACCAAATATCATTCGTTTATATCTTCTATGAGTCATTTTTGTATTTCAGTTTTATAAAGGCGATTGAATGAACGCTATACACAGCTGCAACTGACACATATGAGCAAGATAGCAAGCATAGCCCGTGTGTTTGCCGCCCCACTTCGTGTCATTGGGTAGCTCTAGCCATATGTCTATGGCTCTAGCCCTACAAGGCCCGGCGAGGTGTGGCCCACGCCTCCGTCGACGAATGCAGGGAAAATAACCTTTACCGGCTTGCCAGTGATGAAGCCTGTAGTAAGTCATTTACTTCACAGCAGTTCTTGTGATTTGCAGGTCCGTGTACCTTGTGGCCATTGGTTTTTCTAGTTTGCAACCCGTGTTGACAAACGCAATATAGGGCCGTAATATCGTTTTGTCATTTTAGTAACTCAAACACACATTTAAGTATTACGGCTTGTTTTTGGTTGTTTCGGTTTTTTTAAAATAATGAAATAACCATATAACACAAATGGTATAACGAGCCATTAATCGTTGTTTTGATTATTCCATATCCTTTATGCTAATATCTGCAACAACAAAAAAATAGCCTCGTAATATCGATTTGTTCATTTTCGATGTCAAAACGAGATTAAGGGGAAAGGCTTGGTTTCCGTTGTTTTGTTTCATTTTGGAATTACGGAATATCCATATAACACAAACGGTATAACGAGCCATTTACTCATTTGTTTGACCGGTCGTATTATGCACACTGGCACAAGTGAAAGAGAGAGAGAGGGGGAGAGACGTGTAATGATTGGGGGTGTTATTACTATCGAACACCAGAGGGCAGCAACGACTAGCTAAAAAAAAAAAATGTCCTGTGATCTGTAGGCCTACAATCTTGAAGAATTACCAGCAGGTTCTTTAGTAAAAGACACACACCAAACTGGAAGCACATGTTGACCGAGTTTGCTAGTTGCTACTTAATTAATAAATCTTTGATGAACCCAAGTTTCTATAATATATATTAGAAACATTACAAGACGGGGCTCCAGTGTGTGTTCAAACAAGGCCAAAAGTGCCCGATGGTATCAGTTGAAAAAGACAATCACACCTGTGCAAGAAACCCTCCCCAACCATCCCTCCCCCCACCTAAATTACCTTTCAGCTCTGTTGTACGTTTTAATGAAGTGCATTGAGGCAATCAGTGAGGAAATCTTCCCTTTTTATTAATAAAAAACATAACATTTTCCATCAATGTACAACACTACACTTGTTTAGCCAACATCAATGCATTAACGCTGTTACACACCATTTTAAAATGTCCTGAGAAAGGAAATTACGGTTCTGCTTGTGACGATTCGTATAGTAGCCTATACTTCTGTGCTTAAAGTTAGTATACTAGCTTGAGACCACCGTAGCCACAGGAATGAGAATGAATGCAATTAGAGGGGCGTGTCTACATACAATTTTTCTTGTTGTTTGTTCGTAATTTAAATATTAAGTTAGTTCCAACCAAGTAGGCCTACTTTAATTGTACAGGAGGCATTCCATGAGTGCTGATATTTGACAGCCTCAGACAGCATGTGTACCACTGGGCCTTATGAAAAGGCTCTTGTCTTGATTTGCAAAGTAGCTAGGCGAGGTTCTAGACCATGGGGGGGGGGCAGTTACATTGGGGTCAGTGGTGCTGTTAGAGGGGCCAGTTACATTAAACATTATTGTTGTCATATCGTTTTCTTCATTGCAGTGCAAGCATAAACAGGCAGAAGCAGTGGCACCCCCAGAAATGTTTTATAGGAGTGGCCAGATGGGGCCACTGAAATCTTGGGGTGGCACTCCAAAATAAAAAGCCATATCTGAATTTCAGGGATTGTATTATGCTGTTGTAGTATATAAGTTAGTTGAAAACAGCAGTGGGCTGGGAAAGGGTGATGGGATCTCAGTGTGGAGAGATATATGGATTGATATGCCGGATTGTTTTGATATACAGTACACAGTCATCTTTTATGCAGGATACAGAGAGAATAGAGTATAGAGACTTAAACAATTGGAAAGCGTGAGAAGGTAAAGTGAGTGGAGAAAAAGAGAAGCAGAAAAGTGCAACACCCTCCCATTACCATTATCTCTAATTCACTCTCATCTGTGTTGTATGTCTGCAACCTGCTATAGCATGGGCCTACACACACGTTATTAAAGTCATTGGACTTGTGTGGGGAGGATTTAACAAGTGTGATGACTGTATTCCTCCACAGATACCATGGGCTTGGATATGGAGTTGGACCAGTTACTATTCACTTTGACTTGATGCCTGTGACCTGTGAAGAATGAATGGCAGCATTCAATGGTGAAGGGCTATAACCCAGGGTTGATTGCAACTGGTGTTGGAAAACACATGTAGTAGGGCAGAATAGAGGAACTGGTTTGGTCCCTGGTAAGTCCCCAAAAATGTTGCAGAAACAGCTGAAAATATGACATACCATTGCATCAAGGCCCAATTGGAGCAGAATTCATAGGTTATTTACAAATGTAGTAGGCCAAAAGATTTGTTTTAAAAGTTCAGGGGTGTAATTTGTTGGATATAAAAGGTGTAGCACAGACAAATGAAATCTGATTTTCCTGGGAACTCTCTTGTTGCTGCTCCGTGTTGTTTATGGACTTTG
The DNA here is from genome assembly GCF_021917145.1 of Hypomesus transpacificus. Taxonomy (NCBI): domain Eukaryota; kingdom Metazoa; phylum Chordata; class Actinopteri; order Osmeriformes; family Osmeridae; genus Hypomesus; species Hypomesus transpacificus. Next base: position 12,538,019 of record NC_061081.1, on the reverse strand, counting down.
AAGAAGTTGAATTTGGACATTGAATATGATCAGAACTTTGAAAACAGTATCCACAACAGTGCCTCTGTCAGTTGTGTGTCTATGTAAAATGCAAAGGTAGCCCTCATGACCTCAACTTGCTCACTATGATTGCGTGGAGTGTTTCTTGCAAGGGTATGATTATCTTTTTCAACCGCTGCCGTCTGACACTTTTGGCCTTGTTTGAACACACACTGGAGCCCCGTCTTTTAATGTTTCTAATATATTTTAAAGAAACTTGGGTTCATCAAAGATTTATTAATTAAGTAGCAACTAGAAAACTCGGTCAACATGTGCCTCCAGTTTGGTGTGTGTCTTTTACTAAAGAACCTGCTGGTAATTCTTCAAGATTGTAGGCCTACAGATCACGGGACATTTTTTTTTTTTAGCTAGTCGTTGCTGCCCTCTGGTGTTCGATAGTAATAACACCCCCAATCATTACACGTCTCTCCGCCTCTCTCTCTCTTTCACTTGTGCCAGTGTGCATAATACGACCGGTCAAACAAATGAGTAAATGGCTCGTTATACCGTTTGTGTTATATGGATATTCCGTAATTCCAAAATGAAACAAAACAACGGAAACCAAGCCTTTACCCATAATCTGGTTCTGACATCCAAAATGGACAAAACGATATTACGAGGCTATTTTTCATTTTTTGCTGATATTAGCATAAAGGATATGGAATAATCAAAACAACTATTAATGGCTCGTTATACCATTTGTGTTATATTGTTATTTCATTATATCCAAAAAAACAAAACAACCAAAAACAAGCCGTAATACTTAAATGTGTGTTTGAGTTACTAAAATGACAAAACAATATTACGGCCCTATTTTGCGTTTGTCAACACGGGTTGCAAAATAGAAAAACCAATGGCCACAAGGTACACGGACCTTTGCAGCGTACCATTGTGCCAAAAATAAGTCGATGTTGCGTTTACGATGTGCCACTTCACCTGTCGTTTGCTGTGATCGTTGCTTTTGTCTTCGGCTATTGCTTTGCTCTCAGTCGTTTCCTTTGCAGGGTTGCGTTTACAATGTCCCACTTCACCTGTCGTTCGCTGTGGTCGTTGCGTTTGTCTTTGCATCTTGACGATCACGTGGATCCTTGCAGTTAGGCCTACTTGCAGTTACGTAGTTTCGTACATTGGTTTGCAGCGGTAAAACTATTTTTTTATGTAGATTTTATTTGTCTAAGCCTCCAATCATCAAAACAAATTTTAGGGTATAATATAACCCCCCCAAAATAACCAAACGGCTGATGGATAATGTATGTGTTATGTATCATGTTACGTTGTTATGTTCACACAGCCTATAGTCCTTATGTCAAGTTTTCAAAATGTCATGTTTCAGACTCATCTTAATATTGACTCAATTCATTTGTGAATATTTCAACAATTACACACAATACACAACAATAAACTATAAAAAAATATGACTTAAAAAAAAATACAGACAGAATATAAAGACAACCTGCCAGCTCCTAACACAAATGATCCTTACCTTTGTATTAGTTGATATGTGATATTAGTTTTATTTTATACTCAAGAGGTAACTGCATAATTGAAACACTATTTGACTCAACAGTCAGTTTTTATTACAGCAAAACCATCCAAATCTAAACAGCTTTCATTTAGTCATTTACATTTAGTCATTTAGTCATTTAGCATTCAAATACTATGTTACATACTCACTTAACATACCTTTTTTATTATGATAAAATATGTTAAAAACAACAAAATTGTGACCCTAACTAAAAAAAAAATCCACAACTGTGGATTGAAGGGCAACTAATGGGTTGTAATCCAATTTGTGTACCCACAAATAATGCTGGTAATGCTGAAAATTCTTATTTTTTCTGCATCCTTTGTTGATCTTTAGAAGCAAGATGGAATTAGACATAATTATCTAGACTTTGGACAAAAGTGTGTGGACATTAATTCAGAGCTGAAGTGAAAAAAACACTACTGGCCTGCACAGAACCCCAACCTCAACACCACAACCTTTGGGATGAATATGGCAGGTCTCATCAGTGCACGACTACACTAATGCTGTTCTGGCTGAATGAAAGCAAATCCCATAGGGAGGGAGCTGATGTTCAGTCCCTCTAAAGGTCCTGGGAAAGGATAGTGCCCAGGAAGCGGAAAGACTCCACAGTGTTGACTAGGGAGTCGGACAGGGTGATGGGGGTGAGTGGGGCTATATTCTTCTGAAGTACACAACCATCTCGACTGTCTTAAGAGCATTGAGCTCTAAGTTGTTCTGGCTACACCAGGTTGTCAGCTTCACCCAATGAGGGTGGTGTCGTACGCAAACTTCAGGAACGAAAAATCCAGAAAATTCTAACAAACACCAGCGCTTCACCTTTCGAAAAAGGGCTGCAAACTACTGGGTCGAAGGTAGACTACAGTAAGGTATTTTACAATATGTGTCATTATTACAAAACAATTCCTTTCTGAAGTACAGCATCCCCACTCAATAATTGTTAATCTCCCTTCTAACAGATCAATTACATTATAACACGCAAGGATTCTGACCATACTAAAACAAGGGATGCCGTTTTTTCTTAGGTATTATTAGCCTTCCATTACATGGAATCTAGATCCTATTCACTTACGTAGTCCGCCTTAGGTCTGCTAAATACTTCCTAGTCCTAGCATTTATTTTCACTTGTCCCGGACAATTGGACAAGCCTTAATGTTGATCACTGCATACTCATTGCTGTTAGGCCCCCCCCCCTCACACACACACAACCTGTCTCCCTGTCCATAATTCTGTATGGCTGGCCTGCATACAATAAGGGCTTAGGAAGAAAGACACTGTAGACAGTTTGAAAACTTAGGACAGAACATTAATTTATTCTTCATCGTTCAAAGTCCACAAGTATTTAACCTTTGTACAATTCTCATGATGACAACAACCCCAACCACGTCACATGGAACCTGTAAGCGCTTATTGTAGAAATGCCACTAGGAGCCCCCCAGAGTCTGTGTCTGAAAGGAGCTGGAACGATCGACACCTCTCTGTCTGCTGAGCTAGTGACCTGGGACATCGAAGCAGACAACAGGCTACAGAAACAGTGAAACCCTCACCTGGATCATCAGTACAGTATTGGACGTGTGCGTCTTTGTCATAGAGGCTTTAAAGGTATCTGTACAATATACATGAGTATGTGTGCATGTGTTTATGCATAAGTCAGTCTGTGAGTGATTTGTAATATTTGTTGTTGTAGTAAGTCATGTTGGCCTGTGTATGTTTAAGTGTATATATTTTGCCGTGTTTATTTAGGTGTGTGTGCATACGTGCATGTGTTTACACAAGTATGTGTGAGCATCTTCCTATCGATAGAGGTAATCAGCCTGTATGTTGGCGGCGATCTCTGCTTCCCACTTGTCCCCGTTGTTCAGCAGCTTCTCTTTGTTGTACAGCAGCTCCTCGTGGGTCTCTGTGGAGAACTCAAAGTTGGGGCCCTGGAACAGAGAGGGGGGGGAACAGGAGTGAGGGGAGTGTGGATAGAGAGAGCGAGGTAGCACATACATTAGAAAGCTGTGTGGTATCTGCAAGCTCGAGATATAGAACGGCACATGCTTTCTGCCGTCGCTCTCTCAAACGCCTTCCTCTCTCTCACCTCCACTATGGCGTCCACTGGGCAAGCCTCCTGGCAGAAGCCACAGTAGATGCATTTGGTCATGTCGATGTCGTAACGAGTCGTCCTCCTGCTGCCGTCCGAGCGTGGCTCCGCCTCAATGGTGATGGCCTGGAGGGGGGGCATCAGGGGGAGTGTCAGAGAGTTGGGTGGGGTTGGACATTTGTGTCAACAGGTTTGGGTGTTTAGGCAAATCCTCACAAAGCTTCCCAAGGAAGAGTGTCTGGGTGTGTGTGTGTGTGTATGTGGGTGCGAGTTGTGTGAAATGTTGTGTGAAAATTAGGGAGTCAGGTGGCTGAGCGGTGAGGGAATCGGGCTAGTAATCAGAGGGTTGCCAGTTCGATTCCCGGCTGTGCCAAATGACGTTGTGTCCTTGGGCAAGGCACTTCACCTTACTTGCCTCGGGGGGAATGTCCCTGTACTTACTGTAAGTCGCTCTGGATAAGAGTGTCTGCTAAATGACTAAATGTAATGTAAATGACTAAATGTAAAATACATTGTCTGGGAAGATGGCCTAACACAGGTCAGTGAAGGACAGTATAAGAGTGTGTGTGTGTGTGTATACCTGGGTGGTGCAGATGCTGTCGCACAGCTTATTGAATGAAAGTGTGTGATTGTGTCTTTACCTGGGCAGGGCAGATAGCCTCACACAGCTTGCAGGCAATGCAGCGCTCCTCTCCTGAGGGGTACCTGCGGAGGGCATGCTCGCCACGGAAACGTGGAGAGAGAGGCCCTTTCTCAAATGGGTAGTTGATGGTGGCGGGCTCTCTGAACAGGTAGCTCATAGTCATACCCAGCCCTGGGAAGAAACCGGAAGGGATGTCAACAAAGCAGATCAATTCACCCAAAAATAGAACAAAATGAGGAAGTGACTTCCGATAGTGAGCCATCTCTCTATTTGTATTATGCTACTTATCTCAGTATGTCTACTCTGTTATGGAGAAAACCTGTGTTTCGTCAGATAAACAGACAAATTAAAATCCCAGAGTCAAAGTTGACTCAATCTTCACCTCTGAAAAGCTCTGTCCACAGTAGCGTCTGAGCTGCTCTGTCTGTGATAGACTTCATGTCTGTGGGCACGTCCTGAGCATTGACATACTCTAGCGAGGGAGAGGGGAAAGAGACAGAGGAGGCGGGAGAGGGGGAGGCAGGATAAAAAAGGTGAGAAGGGTAACAGAGTAAAAGAATTATGAACAAGAGTAAATATCAACTGTCAGCAAGTTTCAACCTAATGACAAATATGGCAGAGGACTGAAAATTGTTCATGTGGCGAGTTGAAACTAGTGGACAGCAGTGCGCTAGCTACTTACTGAAGCTTTCCCTCTGGGCGCTCACACTGAATGGACGCACCAGACTCTGACTGGCTGCAAAGGTGCCTAAGGAAAAATGGCACAATGTCAACGAGGGTCCATAGTATACCACAGAGATAGGAGAACAGGATTTTAGCTAGTTATTCTTCTGTGTCATTCTTCACTTCTTACCCGGCCTGGACGCAGAGTAAAGCACACGTAACGCCGCAGACATCACGCCGGGTAAACGCTGAAACCACGGGGGAAATGGTGGCATTTCAGTTGTGTGATCAAGGTATGCATAATAAATACAGCAATTGAAAGTTGTCGGGGTGATTGTTGACAGTGGGAGAAAGGCAATGACATAACGAACAATGTCATTAAAGTATAGATAAACAGATTGCTGAGACGAGTCATTGCCGAAAGGTGACCGTACGGGCAGCCACTAATGCAGCCATTGCAGCTTGTTTGTATTATTGAATTGTTGGCAACATCGACTTCAAACTAACACTTCTTATTTTATACAGCCATATAACCGATCTACAAGCACTACAATCATACGTCGTTATCACGTAAGTGATAACGTGCTTCAAGTTCCACAAATAAAACATTGACTGCTTGGCAAATGCTGTGTCCTATTTCTTGAATGACAAAATCGCAAACTTGTGAGATTAAACAGTCCACTTTAGATGCCATCCATGGGGCAGTTGACTTGAGGACACGGGGGTACGTTAGTTCGTTACAAAACGCCAGCACCAAATTTCCCCGACAGCGCACTGCTTCCACTACAATGCCCGTGCTAACCGAGCATAACAATGCTAACGTTCACTAAATAGCTAGGTTAAGCTGCTGGTTGTCTTGGTTGACATTTTACCTCAACTTGCAGTCAATGTACAGTTCACACCTGCTATTATGCCGGCAAAATGGTGTCAAATGGGCTTAGATAAGTGCTACTGCTAACACATTTTAAGCCTGTGTTCAGTCGAAAACGCATTCGTGTCGGCTAGCTGAAGTTAGCTGGCTGTAAAATCCTCAAGGACTTTTCCAATGACTGGATAAATGTCCTTTCCGTGGACAATACAACGGCTCTATACTTTTGAGATAAGTGTACTTGTTTAATGGACTACGTCCTTTAGGGAATATATTGCATTTGAACCGTCCAAATAAACAATCTACCAGGAAATTATTTTTAAAACTCACCGGGTTGTCGCTATTTGGCCTTCTAAACCAGAACAGCGGACGATCTGGGGTAACGTAATTTGCGTGCACAGGAAATGTTAAAGCGTTATGACATACGGCTATACGTCACGTAATCGACATCCCAAAATCTTCATGTTTGTTGTGGCACCTTAGCAGTAAAATGACCTGTCGTTAAAGATTTTGTGCAGACATATTATAGATCACATAAACATAGCATACATTTCTTAATTCAAAGATATGCCTATTCCTATCAACCTGAAAAATATAAAACAGACTCTCTCTCTCTCTCTCTCTCTCCCACACACACACACACACACACACACACACACACACACACACATACGCTGAATGCTTGATAAGGGTTTTTCCGATGACATTAAATGAAGCAAGATATATTTAATTGGTATGATAAACATGTTTTGACGTCAGTAGTTCAGTGCGTATTAGCCATTCCTCTTTATCACTAGGCTACCTCTCCAAGCTTTCACATGGGACACTGGTATCATACACGTCGTAACTGTGGACTCAAACCACCAGTCTTGAAAGTAAGTCTCTACTTATAATATTCAACCATGTTATATATCTTTAAGGTTTACTGCTGTAACAGTTTTACACACTGTTTATTCTCTCAAGCTGTCATTCATTTCTAATACTGTAGTATGATTTTGCACAGAATGATCAGTGTAACGTGTGCTATGGTAAAAAGTGCTACTTGGGTGCACTCTTCCTTACTGAAGTCTAGATTTGTTTTACTTTTAAACACTAAGAATTTGTCTCCTCCCCATCTCCCCACCCTCTACTACTCCACATCTGCTCCAACCCCATCACCCCGTCACCCCACCCCACATCTGCTCCAACCCCATCACCTCGTCACCCCACCCAACATCTGCTCCAACCCCATCACCCTGTCACCCCACCCCACATCTGCTCCAACCCCATCACCCCGTCACCCCACATCTGCTCCAACCCCATCACCCCGTCACCCCGTCCCCTTCTGCGTCTTAGTGAACAGTTCGGACCCGGAGCGCTCGTGGACTCGAGTGGAGCGGTCGGCGCTGGTGGTGGTGCTGGGCCTGGAGCTGGTGATGGGGGTGGTGGGGAACTGCACTGTGTTGCTGATCAAGATCATGGTAAGCACCTTCAAGGGGACACTTGAATTCTTCTGTGGTGGTGGTGGAGAACTTGATAGATTTCAGCCAACTGAAAAACGATGGAATTCAATTTGTTCTCTTAACTCTTCATTTTTGTCTTTCTCTTACTGTCTTTTAGTGCAGGGGCCAGTTCCCTTGTAGATACTGGGTCCCATTCATCAGCCTGACACTGTCTGACTTAGGCTCCTCCCTCCTCATAATCTCTGGCTCGCTAGTGGCCATTCTGACCCTGGGTCAAAGGTCACCGTGGTGCGAGATGGTCAGCTTGCTGAAATTTGCCTTTATCACTTCCTCCATAGGCAGTATAGGTAGGGGCACATATGAAACGCATGTACACACACACATAAATACACACACCTTATTTCTCTCTCTCCCACTTACACCTTTTCTCTTCCTCTCTCCTTCAGCGGTCCTCTGTGTCCAGCGTGTCATAGGCTTGGCCTCTACAGTAAGGGGCATCTCCATTGCCATGGCACTGGCCTGTCTCACTTCCTGGTTAACTGGAGTAGTGTTTGGGAGCATCCCTGTTATCTACGACTGGATCAGGTAGAGCAGCCTTTTCTCAACCCTGGTCCTCAGACCCCCAGGGTTGTTATCAAGCCTGATAATGACCCATTTCAATCAGGTGTGTTGGAAGAGGGAAACATCTAAAACATGCAGGGCAGGGGGCCCGAGAACCAGGTTTGGGAACCACTGAGGTAGAGGTTAATCAACCAATCGATGAACAAATCAATAAATCAAGAGGTCCCTCCCAGGTACGACCCAGCCGAGATGCTCTGTGCAGTGTTCTGGGAGAGCAGCTACTCGGACATGCTGGTCTACATCCTGTGTGCGTTCTCCGTCTGCATCTTCCTCCCTCTCACACTGATGCTCCTCTGCTCTCTACTGACAGCTAGTGGCTGTGGGAGGAACTGCGACAGGTGAGTCACCTAGAGGGAATTGATCTACAGCTCAGTGCCACTTTAAGAAGCCTTCCTATACTTATGAGGTGCCGTTTAGGAAATCATTCAGACTGTCCTTACACAAACACATATTGCCCCTATTGTATACCTCCCTCCCTTCTTTCTTTTCCTGATAACTGACTTGGCTGACGTGACGTTTCAATTCAACTTATCAAACTGACACATCTATGGAGAGGGAACAGGGATATTAAGTTGTTTATTGGCGTTTGAATGTTGCTCTTCTTCTCAAACTTCCTCATCTTTAGTGAAGACCTGTCCTCGGTCACTCCCCTGGTGGTGGCATCCTACCTTCTCTGCTACACTCCTTTCGCTTTGTCCGAGGTGAGACGCACACACACACATACACACACACACGTTTGCGCGACCTTTGTGTGACCCCTCTCTTTTACTCCCTGCCAAGCTGATTCTCCTGGGTAGGTTTGACCTTTCCCCAGCCCCTGATTGGCTGAGGACCGTGTCATCAGTGATGTCATACATGGACTGTGGATTGAATCCTCTCATCTATTTTACCAATCAGAACTTCAGGGAAGCAGGTCTAGCCCTGCTGTGGACCCATAAAAAGTCATTCTCTGACCCGGTTCTGACCAGCCTTGCAGGCTTGGACCTCTAGTACCTGCCATACAACAGTACTGTGAGAGTTATGACCCAATGGATTCAAATAGAAGAAATAAAGTAGCATAAAACACAGCAAGATCATAGAAAGCAATGGTTTAATGTTGTTTCATTTCAGTGTAGCACCATATAGGATAAACCCACAATATTTCATACCAAGCATGGGTTTGAAACAATTATTAACATCTGTTAATCAATAAAGATTGAAATGCAAACTTGTTTTATTTGGTTGAAACGAGCAGTCATTTATATTTTCATCGTTTCGTGAGATTTTTCAAAAATGAATTCGCTCATGAAATCACATGCCGCACTTAACCGTAAGGCTACATGTCCAGCTGTTACAGCAAACAAGACAGTTGTGTATTATATTAAGCAAACTTCTGTTGTACAACAACCTGGAAACTTTAAATTTACAATCGCAGATTGGCAAGATCCTTCTGTCCTGGTAATTCAGTTACTTTTAGATGTCCGTTTCCGCGCTGCTGACCGTGCCAGGTGTGTGAGAAAGCAGAAGCTATAGTGGAACTGTAAAATGTCACACACTTTGGACCAGAAGTGCCCCGTCAGGTGTTGGAACGGTCGGTATTGCGCTAGGGTGTGATCCAAGAGCTTGAGAATCACGAACCCACAACAAGACAGTGAAGCAAGACCCAGGTACCACCGGGATAGTGAGTCTCCGTATTTGAGATGGACACTGGCGCCTTTGTAAAGGGCAAATACGACATGGCACGCGAGTGCCACCTCAAATCCCAAATCGTGTGCCAAAGCGAAGGCATAGCTGAAGATGGAGCAAAGTTCGACAGTTGCAGCGATGCGTGGCCGCCAACCGTGCTCTATGAAATGGCACCACACAGGTACCCAGGCAAAAATCGGTAGAGTGAACCATTGATCCAACACGGCGGGTACACGGCCCAGCGTCGCTAGGCGGACCCACTGTACAGGTGCGTAAAAAATGGCCATGAAAGCGAAGACGTCTTTGACATAAAGCGAAGCATCGGTGTCACCTTTGTCCTTTGTCCGTTGAAATAGCCAGTACAATCCCATGTAAATATATCCCACGTTTATCAGAGAGTTGAAAGGCATTGCCAAGAAACTAGGCAAGAAGTCAACCGTTTTTTCTGCGTAGTGATCATAGGATATGTCCACTAGAACGCGGTCGAAGACACCGATGTTCACTACAGCTACACAAACCAAGAAAGGCACCAACACACAGAACAACGCAGACTTCATTACGAATATGAAAAAACGTTTAGACATTGAGGTGGAGCATCGGTGTAACCATAGGGTCTGACATGAAAAACTTAACTAGTTGCTCGGTGGTCGAACTTTACCGTTTGTTGATATTCCGGAGTGAGAGCCACATGGTGCAGAGTTGAACCTCTGATTGGAGAAGATTGTGTCTACGATTTAGGGTTGTATGCGCACGCGCGCGCGTCTCTATAAACGCTTGTGCTTCTCTGTCTCTTTCTCCCTCCCCCCATCTTTCTCTGTGTCCGAAAACTTTCCAGTTTGACTAGTTTTTTCTCAGACATCTGACAGCATAGCTGTGCTATGCCGATAATACACATTATATCCTCATACCTTCTCTTCTACTTACAGGAAGTCAAATCTATTCGACCGTGCCACCCTAGGCCACTCCCTGAACACGCCACTGCCAACAGCAAACAAAATACAATCTCAGGATTGTTTTGTAAAGTTTACTTCGTTGCTGATGATGATGTTATAAATGCATTCTATTTGAGTTTCGTGTTCGTCTGTGTATAATTTTGACTGGAAATGAGGAAGAGCAAGTTCTGGTAGTGAGTCATGGTGGATTTTGGAGCATGATGAACATATCTGAGAGAGAGGGAGGGAGGGAGGGAGGGAGGGAGGGAGGGAGGGAGGGAGGAGGAAGAAAAGTGCAAGCTATGTTCGAGGTGAAAGACAGAGAGGAGAAGAGCTTGTTGTTGGACGTAGTTTGAGAAGATGAAAGGAAGCGGTCTTAGGTTGAAGATTAAATGAAAGAAAGGAGAGAAGGAGGAGGGAATGACGAATCGTAAGAATAATATCTAAGTTTACTAATTAGATTTGTAACTATAGTTGATGATAGGATATGATTTGTATGTACAATTGATATGAGCTTTCATATTCAACAATGTCTCTATCTCTCCTTGCCTCTCTTATCACTGCGCCTCTTACTCTCTATTTCTCTCTCTCCAGATGTCTCTTTTAGAGGTCAAGTCCTTGCCGCAAGACCTCAGCACTGAGGACACAGACCAAGACACACACACAGACATACACGCCAACACAGACACGCACACTGACACACACTCCAACACGCACTCCGACACAGACACTCACACCGACTCAAACATAAACATAGATACACTCTCCTGCATGCAAACAGACACACACCTGAACCCACATCCAAACACTTGCACAAACAACACACAACCAGAGACGCAACCACACACTTTTCAGAGCTCACACACCCAACAATGTCTCAGAGACACTGCTGCCGCTGATCGACATGCAAGTGTGCACAGCCAAGAAACGGAGGCTGTTATATTCGAAGCAATTTGCATTCAAACAAACGATCCAGCACAAAAGCCTGTTGTCTCTGAGGACTCTAGTTCTTCTCCTGTTGTGATTCCCAGATGGAACAGGAAACCAATTCCTCCTGTTCCTCCTGGCCTGAAACATCCATGCATCCCTCCCCTCGTCCCCCCCAAAAGAAGGCCCAAGCCTCCACCAACCCTTCTCCCCAAGCAACATGCTCCTGTGCTGGGAGGAGACACAGAAGAAAGCCCAGGCTTAAGCCTGGGGCCTCCAGGGCCTGGAGTTCAGGCTTCGTTAGCAGAGGATACATCTGCCATGTATGCAACCGTCATCCATAAGTCTCAACAGACGCCCCCCCGCCCCCATGGGGTGGATGTCTCAGGGGAGGCTTCAATGACACCGGTCCCCATCCCCAAACCTCCTCGTAGGAACAGACCCAACCCCATGCTCCAGGAACCAGTGGTGGGGACCCAGGAAGGTCCAGACATGGAGACCTGTGCTGGGTCTGTCGTAGAAGCCACGTGCTCCCTCCAAGCCCTCCATCTGGCTCCTCCAGGGGCGGAGTCAGTAAAACAACCCAGAGAGATGTTGTCCACTTCAGGGGACCAGGGTTCTGGAACCCTCACAGCTCTCAGGCAGATGGAAGAGGAAGACGAAAAGAGGAAGAGTGCCAAGGAATCGGACCAGTCAACAGTGGGTGAGCTGGAGGAGGAAAGGGGCCAAGGACAAGCTGTGTGCTACCGGGGGTGAGAGACATTTTACATTGTGTTCTGTTCTACAGACTGTGTTCTGATATGCAAAAAATAACTTGAATTAAAGAGAGCGAAAGGTTGAGAGAAGGAGTAAGAGGGAGGGAGAGAAGTACAGTGGGGTTGGGGTTGGGTATGGTGTTGAGGGTTCTGGTGAGTTTCCATTCTTTGTATAAATTAATTACATCAGCCAGTCTTCCCTTTTTCCTCCTCTTCTTTAAGTCATTACCACACCCTAATGCCACCATCCAAGCAGGATGTCCTTATGTTTATGTTATCGTTATGGAGTACTTTTACAAATAATATAATTTCATTGAAGTAATGTTGCATTCTGTTTAGTGTTAAGGTGTCAGATGCCTGTCTGACAATCCAATGTCATATTTCAGTATTAAAGAAAAAAAAAAGATCAATCCCAATGGCCAAAATTGCTATCTTGGTCACCAAATTCTTGTCCACACGAGGGCGCAGATTTACATCTTTGTCTCTTACTTAGCTAAGAGTAGGAGGCTTGTTTTCTGGCCACCATTCAACAGTCAAATGTCTGTAATGATAATGGCCGGGTTTCCCAGATTCGTTAAGAAGCTCTTAACGCTAAGAGCTTCTTAGGAGCGTTCTAAGAGCGTTTTAGAGCGTTCTTAGAACGCTCTTAAGAAGCTCTGAGCGTTAAGAGCTTCTTAGGAGCGTTCTATGAGCGTTTTAGAGCGTTCTTAGAACGCCCTTAAGAAGCTCTTAGCGTTAAGAGCTTCTTAACGAATCTGGGAAACCCGGCTAACAGCAAGAACTGTAGATGTGAAGGAGGCTCCTGTTCAGTACTAGAACACCTGCCCTAGGAGGATTGACCCCTGTGTTAAAACCCACCCTCTGTCTCTTAGTTCCCTCAGCTCCTTAAGCTCATTCAGGCTGTTCTACAACCCCACCAGCCTGGTTGAAGAGATCTTCACTGGAGATGAGTGGTCATCCTACCTGTTTGACAACAGCAACCCCTCCCCCTCCCAATTTACCGGCCAATCAGAGGTGGAGACACAACCTCTATGTGGCGTTGACCAACCACAGTCTGTACCAGTGCCACCCCTGATCATATCTGACCACTCAGATGAGGGTACCCATAGCAGCACTATGGACCTGCCAGATTACGAGATTGTGCGCCAATATCAAGAATGCGTGCCGGTGGACAAGCAACGGGATGATGCACAAGAGGAAGTAAACAATAATTGGAGAGGCAGGGACATTGGCATCATACCAAAGGCTGTGCTGGCCAAAGGTGCTAAACAGCTAAAGGGCCCTGTAACCAAGCTCAAGACCGAGGACATCTATGACAACATAGACCTGTCCTGTGTGAAGGTTTGTTACTCTTAGATGCATGAGTTTTAATTATTTCCGACGGTCCCCACTGCGAAAGTTATTTTTCCGAAACTGTAGCTAGCTAGCTTTAGTTAGCTTCCGGGATAAGTTACCTAGCATAATACTCGTAGCAATGCTACTATGCTAATGCTAGTGTTACTTGTTAGCCTTGTCATTAGTACATTTTGAAGCCATACTAAAGCATTTGTCGCATGGTTTTTGTCCATTGGAAAACATCAATTGGAATGTTCGAATCACATATATGTGATGTTACGCTGTGGGACCCGTATTCGAACAATCACATATGTGTGACGCTACTCTCGGGTTAATTGTGGGTATTGGAGAAATGTCACATGGTGTCCGGGTATTTACACATAACATAAGCTTTTTTGTTTCTCTCCATTCTCTCTTTCTCCCTCTCCCCCCTTCTCAGTCTCTTGGGGTTCTGGATAGCTCCCCCCAGAAACACAGAATCTACCTGAGCAGGAAGAGGAAGAGCCGACGCCCACGAAAGAAGCCCAGAGGAGGTGAAACCATGGAAACACAGACACAGGTGTTTCCATTTGAAGGCAGAAAAAAACACTGTTTTCTCTCTAATCATCTGTCTATCTCTCACTCTTTCGCTCTTTCAGACATCTTCAAGATACCACGATTTGGCATATTCAAATCTGCTGCCTATCCCTCCGTCATCCCATCATCACCTCCAGTTTCTTCCTCTTCCCCCACTCCCTCTTCCTCCTCCCTCTCTCCATCCCTCTCTGCCTACTCCCCTCCCTCTCCCTCTAATGGTTTCTTCTCCTCCTCAATTTTCTACCCTGCTCCTTCATCTCCTCTCTCTCCTCTTTCCAACGACAAGGTGGGGCCGCAGTTCAAGGTGAGTCTCACAGTTAAAGACCCTATTTGAATGTGGAATTTTACCAGGATGTTCATTTACTTCAATACATTTCTTATGTCTTCCTCTGTCTCTATTTATTTCTCTCTTTCACTGCCACTTTCAGACAGAAGAGGACGGTACCAAATATGGGGTTTCCAGTCCCAGATCTTTGGCTAAGTTCATGAGCAATTTGAAAGAGAAAGCAAGGAGGAAAAACAAGCAGTGAAGAGAGACCTATGGAGCACACACACATGCACACACACACCTACACAACACATGCATGCACATGCCTACAGACACATACAGAGCTATACAGGCACATCTACACACTAGCATACACTTACACAAACCCACAAACACGTACTATAACAGTGATAAATATGACAGACAAGAGGGAAGTTCATGTCTGTGTCCGAGAAGTCGTGAGCTGTCCTCCCTCGACAGTGATGAAATTGTACAAGGGTACTTCTGTTCATCTTGTACCATACATTTAACACATTAAAGGACATGTTTCACATTCATTTTGACTGCAGGTTAAGAAGTTGCCGGTTCAAATCCCCTTTGTATATCATATTGGATAAAAGTGTCGGATAAATGAATAGATCATTATTTAAGAACCAAAATTTACTTTAACATGGGTTTAACAAGGGGACCACCGTTTAAAATACCGGTTTCCTTTACAGCCTCTATTCCAAAGAAAATTAAAACCTTTTTTCTCACCTGTCTAAACAAAGTATTTCATTAATGAGAAGTTAAAACGTTGAAGACTTTTGTGCTGAAAATGTGTTGTGATTAGATTAAATGTCTCTCCGAAATATGGAGTACATCTACAATAAAGTAGTCATGTTTGTTACTTGACTGAAGATCTCATGTAGACAAGAGTATAGGACGGTGCAATTTTCTTTTTGAAATTTTGCACACAGCTAAAAAGCAGAAGTGCATTCTGAATCCCCATCATTAAGTCTGTGACGCAGCAGCATCACCTAACTATAATATTTTATAAACTGTCTCTTCCAAACTGAAATCAACCAAATAAGAAGGGATATTCATAATCAACTAATCAACCATTTATCGGTACATGTCGTTGTCCTGTTGAGGACATTCTTGTAGCACTGTAATCAAGTATTGAAATGTTACTATTGCACTGTAGTTTTATTTTGATTGTAATGCTGTAACCGACTGCTAAATTAATAAAATGTAATTTATAAAACTCTGAAGAGAGCATGATTCTAGCGCTAATGATAAGCATGATGGTGATAATATGTGTAACCTTAAGGTTCACACCAGTATCTTGGAACGGTCCAGGGGTGAGAGAAAGAGGGAGGAGACTATAGAGGATTATAGTCTAGATTAATTTTTTTAATCAAGAAATTCACAGCGCTGCCTGAATTACCTTCTCTCTATCATACTTTATTTCAGACCATCAGATTGTTGTGTAGAGAGTCATGTATGTGACCTACAAGAATGATGTACGCTAAGTGGCTTTTGCTGTAGGCTAGCAGCCAGACAACACGTAAAAAATGTGCAGCCTTTTCAAAACGCAGGAAGCACTTCATATATCACACACACATGCATTAGTTTGGTCTGTCTCTGGATAACAGTGACCACCAATGCAGTTCAATACATTTGGTTAAATTTAAAAAAATGCACCGGTCACTGGCGCTGCACCTGCTGCGTTTTACATAGAGCAACAGCACTTGTGTTAAATTGACGACAATCAGACTCACCTGTAGTCACTCATCATTGATTTATGTGTATATATATGGCCCCGGGTCATAGTTTGAGGTTGTTCATTTCTTCACAGTTGTAATGGGACATTTCTCGTTTCCTTGATTGGTTTTGTAGTGAATTCTGGGTAATTGGACAGGAGTGACAATGTGGGGCATCAGAGAAGGTGGCTCATTTGAGGAGAGGCAGCTAAATCTTTTTTTGCGTTTTGGACGTCCATATGGACGTCCATAGACTGACGGCGATGGCTGCTGATCTTTGCCTGGATGGACGGACGGCGATGCTGTTCAGAGTGCCGTCCATAGAGGGAGCATATATTTTGGACGGCGTCATAGCCGTCCATATGGACGGCGATGCTGTTCAGAGTGCCGTCCATAGAGGGAGCAGATATTTTGGACGGCGATGGATTAGCAGGGACGTCCCTCGTGCCGTCCATAGAGGGAGCAGGTATTTTGGACGGCGTCATAGCCGTCCATATGGACGGCGATGCTGTTCAGAGTGCCGTCCATAGAGGGAGCAGATATTTTGGACGGCGATGGATTGAATGTTTAGCAGGCTGTTGAGCTAACAGAACTGCCGAAGGCTACCATAGCATGTAGCTAGCTACATTAACTTTGGATGACTCAATCTTTTGTCAAGTTAATTTGTATGAATTGCATGTTAGTGCAATATTTACGCATTTATTCTGTTTTTTTACATAATCAGCAGTATGATCTCATGACAATATAGACTTGAAAAACAATATGTTATGGTTTGGGTTTGCCTATAGGCTACATATATTTTAATTATTTCGAGAATTGTTAATAAAGACTCATTTAAAATGTTAACATTGTGTTATATGAAATACATTGCCATTTAGGTCTTTTAAACCGTCAGTTTAAAGTGTTTTATGGGTGGATTTGAAGCCACCAGTCAGTAGCTCCAATCTTGCGCACGAACTTTGCGCACGGAGACAAACGCAAAACAACAAACACTCGCTTGGAGCGGAGACCAATGCAAAACACAATACAATGTGTTGAGCCAAACCAAAGCCGTCAAAGGCTACCATGAATGTAGCTACAACAACCGTGGATGACTCAATAAGTTTTGTCACGTTATTTTGTATGAATTGCATTTAAGTGAAGGCTATATATTTACGCCTTTATTTTATTTTTAACATACAAAAGTAGGCCAATCAACAATAGAATCTCATGACAATACAGACTTGAAAAACAATATGTTATGGTTAGGGTTTGCCTAGATATAGGCTACATATATTTTAATTATTTCGAGA
Source organism: Hypomesus transpacificus (assembly GCF_021917145.1). NCBI lineage: Eukaryota > Metazoa > Chordata > Actinopteri > Osmeriformes > Osmeridae > Hypomesus > Hypomesus transpacificus. Next base: position 12,520,637 of record NC_061081.1, on the reverse strand, counting down.
ATTGTTAATAAAGACTCAATTAAGATTTTAACATTGTGTTATGACCCTATGAAATACATTGCCCTTTAGGTCTTTTAAGCCGTCAGTTTAAAGTGTTTTATGGGTGGATTTGGAGCCAACAGTCAGTAGCTCCAATGTTGCGCACGAACCACTTTGAGCGGAGACAAATGCAAAACGTAATAGCCTATGGGCCTAACACTCCAAATTTTAAAATGTTAAATGAGTCTTTATTAACAATTCTCGAAATGATTAAAATATATGTAGCCTATAGGCAAACCCAAACCATAACATATTGTTTTTCAAGTCTATATTGTCATGAGATCATACTGCTGATTATGTAAAAAAACAGAATAAATGCGTAAATATTGCACTAACATGCAATTCATACAAATTAACTTGACAAAAGATTGAGTCATCCAAAGTTAATGTAGCTAGCTACATGCTATGGTAGCCTTCGGCAGTTCTGTTAGCTCAACAGCCTGCTAAACATTCAATCCATCGCCGTCCAAAATATCTGCTCCCTCTATGGACGGCACTCTGAACAGCATCGCCGTCCATATGGACGGCTATGACGCCGTCCAAAATATATGCTCCCTCTATGGACGGCACTCTGAACAGCATCGCCGTCCGTCCATCCAGGCAAAGATCAGCAGCCATCGCCGTCAGTCTATGGACGTCCATATGGACGTCCAAAACGCAAAAAAAGATTTAGCTCCTACTGCATTTGAGGGAGAGTTGGTGTTTCTTGCTTAATATTGCTTGTAAGTGGGACATTTGTCTTGAAATACTGTAATAGCAATGCAATAGTGTAAATATTTAATTATTATGAATGGATGAATTCGTTTTGGAAAGAAAGTAATGTAGAATGTGAATGTAGATTCTGCCCACGTGAATTAGCCCAGTCGCTTTGTCAATTGTGGGTGTCGCTAATTTAAGTGTACAATTGTAAAATGCAATCCCGTTTTGGTTTATGGATTGACTAACGTGAGGTGATGTATTAAATGTAGAAGTTCTTTTGCTAGGAAATTAATTTGTATCAGGCTGTACTAAAGTGAATTGTCATGTTTCACCTCGCAGATTTAGCCATATATAGGCTATGGCTACCATATGGTACCATATGGTATCCTGAGAGCACACGTGTTGTGGATCGAGATGTGTGCGTGTTAACAGCATGTAACTAAGTGTTGGTATTATTTATTTGAACATACTGGTGTATATTTTGGTTTAATGTTTTTGATGTTAGTGGTGTACTAATTGTTTTTGTATTTGTCTACTCTCAGTACCACTACCGTTGTGTAGGCCTACTGCTGAAAGCTTATTATTCATTTTATTTTCTGATACGGCTATTTGGGCTACAGTTTTAGTTTAGCTTGTGTACATGTTAGGTTATCATATAAATCACAGAAAGAACCTTTCCTTTTTAGTTAGTTGGTCTTGTGTGTTTTTATTCCCCGCCAACATGAAGATGGCGTTTTGAGTCAAACCTACAGCAATCCGCTATCAATTTATCGCAGTACACGGTTGGCACAACACCAGGAGAATTACGTCAGGGCGAAAACTGAAACGCTCTCCAGCTTCGTAGCTGAAAAGGACCTTGTTTTTAAACTCCACTCCAATGGACGATGTAATTAAATCCAGGCCTAATCTCAAGGCCGGTCAGAATTCAAATTAATTCATGTAAAATATAAGAGCCAAATGTAATGATCATGATGAGGGTCACTTGGACAAAAGTGGGCTAACTGTGTCCAATGCCTTCTCCCTAGAACACCATACAACCCAACAGATGTCTCCTCCCTACCACCTAAATGGTGACTGACAAGACTGAGTCTTGCATTGCGTCTTCAAGCGAGGGTGTTGTATCTGTGGTAAGTACAGCAACTAAACCCTATCCCTAAACTCATGTCAGCAATCCAATGTTTTCAGGCTGCACAGTTGTTGCATCAGGAGAGGACCCAAACTTGTTGATAAGAGGCAGGTTTGGCTACTAGTGGACGCCAGCAGACCTGAACTTCGTCACAGGAGTTGGAGGAAACAAGGAGGCTCCACTCACAGGCCAAAGGCTGTGCGCTTTGACGTGGCAGTCAGATGCTCGGCGAGGATTGCAAAAACAAATGAAAACCATTGACGGTAATTTATTAATAGGTGAGTTTAGCTCTGGTTTAAAGCTGCTCACCGAAGTTGCTTGCTGGTTAGCTTGCGGCAAGGTTTACTCCAATGGCGATACAACGAGACACATTTGTATGACTTCACAGGAGACTACACATAGGCGTACTTTAAACCTGAATTGAACATTGTCAACCAAAGATGTATAAATAGTTGAATGAATAAATAACAATTTTTAAAAATGAGATACAAAACATAAATGTTACGCGTACACACGTAACATTTATATATTTTGTGTCATTTTATTACATTTATTTAATCAACTATCTAGCCATTTAATTATTTGTTTAGTTTTGGCCGCTATAATCCTGCATAGTACACATCTCCCTTTACATCATAGTGGTTGTGCAAACACCGCTCCTCTAACTTGGCTCAAGCTCACTTTGCTCCCATGCTGTGAGTTGTTGCCAGGCGTGCATGTGCAGCAACAAGACTTAGCAGCACACTATACTAATAGTATTTTTGACAATTCTTTGTTCTGTGTTTTGTTATGATCATAAACATGAACAATTAATTAAAGGAGAAAGAGACAATTTCAGAATGACCTCTGTCCACATTTTCTTGACATGTGACGTTCAATGTCTCAGCGCATTCGGTCTAGAAAGATCTGATTTCTTAAATTTATATATTTGAGGTAAATGCCCTCGTGCCAAGATACTGTCTGAAGCAGTCATTGGCAAAGAAACTGAGCTACTTAAAAAAGCCATTTCAAATAAAGGCGTTTCGAGCAGGGTGTTTGATTACATATTTCACTTGTTTGAGAAGCCTACTCTTGAAACTGATAGCAGTGAGTGTGAAATCATAAAACCATGTAAACAATAACGATGGCCCTCTTATTATCTGAGGCCAGTGTTGCATTTACCACTGAGTATACTGCACTACCTATCCAAAGATAAACAAGGTGATATAATATGTATAAATCTTTTGACCCAGGAAAAGGGCTTTTGGAGCTGCAGAGGTAGAAGCCACAGTCTCATCCTCAGGTCTTCTGCCAGGCATCAAGGATCACTTTGGCTGCCTCTTCTACAAAGGTAGTTTGTGTGTGTGATGACTAAGGGACATCAGATGGCACGGCTGTCAAATAAAAATGTCAAATGAGACATTGGGGGGTCTGGAGCCAAGTTTCATGGGAGTCATTGAATGATGTGATCAAGTGGGAGTTCGATTCCCGGTCGGTGCACATGACGTTGTGTCCTTGGGCAAGGCACTTCACCCTACTTGCCTCGGGGAGAATGTCCCTGTATTTACTGTAAGTCGCTCTGGATAAGAGCGTCTGCTAAATGACTAAATGTAAATGTAAGTTGGGTTCAACAGTCCTATGTGGAATCTCTTTGTGGAAGGAAGTCTCTTAAAGTACACCATAGACAACTTGTCTCTATAGAAAAACCAAGAAAGCTAATTTTAAAATGTTATGTGTCACAGTTGGTCCACAAGGTAAAGAAAGCTTTACAACTCTTAACAAATGGTTATATTAAAATCACTTTGAATAAGAAGCATTCCATACCATTCTTTACATTTCAATTTTTTTTAATTATAGTTCATTTTTTATAAAACATAACAATTGACATTAATTAAAAAGTATTCAGTTGGTTTGTAATCCTCTCCTCTGATAAGACAAAACACAAACACGGATAAAAATATTTGTATTGAGAAATATTCGTGAACTGAACCATTTTATTTCATAAATTCAGCAGAACCCTCAATGCAAGTAGTGCAAAGAGTATAAACCCATGTGTTTACTGTGTGACTGTGTATGCATCTGCATGCTACCCAGTGGTGTAGTGGTAAAATTAGAGGTGGGTAAACTATGAATTTTAATATTTATTTATTTACAGGGTCGTCGAGTTTGGAGTGAGATTCCCGGAGATCCGCCCCCCCACCCCGACGAGCTTTCATGTCTATTTTTCTTAGTGTACGTCCCCGAAAACTACACGCATTGACCGTGAGACACACGCATTTCAGCCCCTTCACAGAGGCTTGAGAACCCTGTTTATTCTATTATTAAGTTTCATTAGGCCTATTTAGATGGAACCGGTAAGATGGCTTGTGTCTGCATCATCGTATTTGAAAGCACGTTATTAATAGTAGGCTAGCCGTTTGTCCCTGTCTTAATGCGATGTTGTGCGAACCAAAACGCCGTTTACAAACGTGAATTGATCTTACTCTGTACTTGAGGCCTTTAGCGGGCATCTGTGGGAGTGGGAGCACTCGATGGTCTCATCGAAAATCGCTTGATATCCAAGGCTAATTAATCCATTCCGAACAGGTAGACCAATCCACAACGTGTAGGCTACATACTTCGTGGATCCTGATTGGGGTCGCCGCCGCAATGCATTAATTGGAGGGTCACAGACCATACAGCGCTGATGAAATGATTCTGACTACAGCGTTTATATGTTAAACAACATGAAATGTAGTCTTTGGTGTTTTTAAAATTGCACCAAATTTATTTCTGATTATTCCAACGGCAGAATACGAGGGGCAGGGAACATACATGTGCGTTAACGCGCATAGATGCTATTTAGAGGTGGATAAACGCTATTTTCCAATTTTGGGAGGTGCGTAAACGGAGTTTACGTGCGTTTAGCCCCCACTACATCCCTGATGTTACCTGAAGGAACGTAATGTGGTCATTGTTATGTCTCCCAGTTGTCTGAGGGCAGTTTTGTGTTTGTATGTTTGTTTTCTACCCGAGTTTGCCCAACAGAAGGAACCATTCGGGTCGGCGAGGACACCTCGTTTCCAGCCTGTCTCCGGTCTGGCTCCGCCCCCTCATCAGCGTGTTATCAGCTGTGGCTGGTTTGGACACTATAAAAAGCCCTCCAGTATCAGGTTCTCTCGGTTTGGTGGGTCGGACAGTCCTATTTTCTCTTACCTTTTTAGATGACTTCTATGTTAGACGCGTTAAGCGAGATCTGGGCGGACCACCCTGTATTTTGACAGGGCACCTTGATCGTGTGCCAGGCTAGCTTAGTGCGGGTAGGCAGTTAGGACAGGAAAGGGGTGGAACGTCTTCTTTTGATTTCTTTGATTTGGTTCCGTCCAGCCCCTTCCCTAACATTGACCGTTGAGTAAAGCCCTTTTTGATTTCACTTGACATTTTGCCTCAGTGTCCTTGCTCGCACCTACGACTCCAAGCCCTCTTTACTGTCCACTGGTTGTCATTGAGCAGCGGGCTGTCGGTTTCCACCCTCGGGAGGCGTACATAACAGGTGGGGGCTCGTCCGGGATCCGCGCCCGCTGCTCTAGCAACAAATCAGTGGCTGGCGTCTTTGGTGTGGAGTAGGGACTGGCTACGTGGTCTCTCTGGCTAGGGCTGTTTTGGTTCAAGTGTGTTTGTGTGTTCTGTGGTTGCGTCTTGTCTTGTAGTCCGGTTGCGTGGTTGCGCTCGGAATGGCCGAGTCTGCGGTCGCTCCTTTCATCCGAGGCCCCTTCTCAGGAGTTGCTGGTGGGGTTGTTCAAGGTGGACTTCAAACTTGTGTTGAAGCTCGAAGAGTGTGTTTTAGCAGATTGCTGTAGGTTTGACTCAATATCCATCTACATATACACATAAATCAATGATGATTGACTATAGGTGCGTCTGATTGTCGTCAATTTAACACAGGTGCTGTTGCTCTACGTAAAACGCAGCAGGTGCAACGCCAAAAACTTCAAACTTATTGAACTGCCTTTTAGTTTTTTTAAATGTTTTTTGTAGATGTAAATTAATTTATTAGGCTATTGTACTTTCAGTTCATTGAGTCAGTCAACAAGGAGTGGGCCATGATCCAAGAGTTTGTGGGGTAACCTTACTTTTAGTAGCATCTACACACCAGCAGGTGGAGCCAAACTATGATACTCATTTATACTTCAGTGGTACTTCTTTCCTTTTCCTCACACCCCCCCCACACACACACACTTTCAGCCACCGCAACCCTCCTCTCCAGTCCGGTAAGTTTATGTGGACAGCTGGAATCGAGATGCCTGGGCCCCTGGAGAGCCGATCCACTTCTGGAGCAACAGGGAGGACTGTGGAGATGAACTGGAACAGGAAGCGAAAGGGAGGGATGGCGGCATCATCCTAAACCTTGAGTAGTTTTTATTTCAGCTGCTGTATTCTAACTTCCATTTTTATTCTCTCCCCCACTCCTTCTCTTTCTCTCTGCCCATCCCTCTCAAAGATGGATTTGTGGAATGACCATACTTGCTCCGTCCAAAAGAGCTAGGCGTGTGCCTTCAGACTGAAGATCACGTCTCTGTGTATGTTCCTCTTTTTTCCTCTGGGTCTTTTTAAAACCCGCACACTGCTTCTTAGCTTCTCTCCCAGTCTGACTTCAGTTAACTAACCAGTTCAGCCTGGCTGTAAGGAAACTCTGATTAGACATTAACATCTACCGTTAGACAAAGAGAGACTCTCTGAGATCTAGAGGACGAAATATGGACTTTCCAGGAAAACAGTTACACACACATTCTCACACACACACCAGTCACCAGAGTTTTGACATTCCTCAACACACACGCACCTGCATCTCCTTTGCCTGATTAGATGTTTCAGTGTATATATATTTATACCAGTTTAGCCTGCTTCACTGCAAAATCGTATTAGTTGTTCTTTACCTGCAACACCGAGCGTTACTTATGATCTAGATTTGTGTACCAAACCTTTGTTCTTTTGTCTCAACCATTCTCCTGCTCTTCCCTTTGGATTCTTAGAAACCGAGATAACGACACCATGCCTGACAGCCGTACCTGCTCTGTGCCTAGCCTCTGATGTCCCTGCCAGCCCCTGTTCCACCCAAGCCTGTGACCCGACTATCCTTTGGATTTGCCTGCCTTGCTCCGTTTGCCTGTTGACGACCTGTGCCTGCTTGACTACTCTGTAGTACCATTAAAAGCCCTCACTTGGATCGCTACTACTTCTCTGAGTCCAATCATTACACACACACACACTTCTTCCTGGCATAGGCACAAACAGTCATAGACCTGGCTCGACCAACAGCACTTTCTCAGGAGACGTAAATGCCTCTCTGCTTTTAGCAAACATACTAATGAATAGAAAATCAAGAGTGTTTTGCAAATGAAATATGGATGTCAAATGTTTGTTTATTTGTATTAATTATATTGACAGGCACATAAACAATCTGACTATACTGTAGATGTTGAGACTGGTTGCATGCAAAAAAATAAAATGTCACTCAATTATTTTTATTCATAATTACATCTTGGCAGGCAAAAATGCAAAATTATCAATATTATATGTATGTTAGCTGTTTTCTCCGTTACTGAATGCCTGCCTCTTACACTGAGGCTCTCTGTCCCATTGGCTGTGTGGTCCCACCCATCACACTGAAACTCTCCGTCCCATTGGCGTGTGACCACATCAGCTGTATTGTGCAATAGAGAAGGCTCCTGAGTCGCTGGACTGCCTCTCCTCATGCCTGATTGACAGCTGGCTGCGGTACAACCCATTGCTATGGGAAACGGAGGACTCCATTGGCGTGTCTGAAACCTGGATGGAGAAAGAGAGAAAGTGTCTCCAGGTGAACTATACTTACCACAGCCTGTGTCGGCCATATTAAGAATGAAGGAGACGTTACCTCCTCGAACTTCTTGGCCTTGTACTGCTCCGCCCCTTTCAAGAAGTTGAGGAGTATGATGTCACACAGCACCGTGCCCTGGAACCAATCAGAGACAACAGAGAAAACATGACATATACGGTCGAGTTAAGATGAGGAAAGGGACAGAAGATAAAGGATGAGATAAAAGAGAGGAGGAGAGAGGGAGAGAGAGAGATTGGAATGAAGGAGAGATCTCACCACTCCTACAGAGGTGAATGCTGCAACCATGTTAATCAGAGTGGGGATCATGTTAAACTTTCCTGCCTGGAGACAAGCACAGTGTTATTAAAAAGCACACACAAACATGGACACACACACAGACAAATGCACTCACATGCACACACACATATGCACACATACTGTATATGCAAACAAAGACACAAACACATACACGCAGGAACACAAATAAACTCACATTTCCGTTGACCAGTACATCAAACCTGATGGCGTATGCCTTCACCAGGGTTCTGTAGTCAGTACCATTGTCCATCTTAAAGTACTTGGCAAACCTTCAGGGACACAATACGAGTGAGCTAGTAGTACTAATTGTACTGTAGTTAGTGTGTGTGTTGGTAGAGTGCATTGGCGTATCTAGCCCTATTTTGGGGGGGCTGGAGAAAGTTTCATTAGCCCCCCCAAATTATTTTTATAAAAATAAATAAATAAAACTCCTTAAAACTTTTACATGTTTTTTTTCTTCATATTTTAAATCTAAATTTGTAAATGTATCTTCCTAAATCCCACAAGAGGACGCTATTTAGAAGGATATTGAAAAAAAAATAATCAGGGGGAACATGCCCCTAGATCCGGAACCTAGATTTGCCCCTGGTAGAGGGCCTACGTGTGTGTTTTTCTTTGTGTGTGTGATTACTGGCAGTGGTTAAGGGATGGGAGGTCAGAGGTCATTGGCTACCTGAAGTTGTAACCAGGGGACACGCTGTTCTTCTCTGACATGGCGTCCAATCGGGTGAAGGAGTAGGAGGGGCTACACTCATCCTCGGACCTGTCGAGATCGCATATCCAGCCGATCTTTATGCCAATCACTCCTCCCTGAGAGACAACAAGAAAAACCAAGATAAATATATCATGGCTAGCATTGTAACCAAAGTAACGGGTGGAGGGATACTTTGAGGTTTGAGAAGGGGTGGTGATGGATGAGAGCACAGAGAGTAGAGGGATAAGGTAATGGAGGGGTGGCTGGAGGGAAGGAGGTGTGTTACCTTGTGGGCCAGAGTGGTGAAGTTCTGGTGTGCATACCGCACCACGTCTCCTACCCTAAAGATAGGGCAGTAGGTGTTGTTGACCATGTCAAAGTTACACGTCTTTATATATGCGTTTGTGATGCTGGGGAGGAAGTTCCCTCTGAGATAGAGATGGAGGGAGGGAGGAGAGGAGACAAATGGAGAGAGAGGGCAGGGAGGAGAAACAGAAACAGTTGAAACAAGTGCATGTTTTTTTTCTTCATATCCTCTTCATCATCAGTGGTACTGACTTAGTGAAGTTGAAAAGAGGGAAACGGATGCTGTTCTTGATGAAGATGGTGAAGTTTTCCACCTCCATCATAGGGTGCCTGCACACACACACACACACACACACAGAACAGAGGGATGGAACGTGGTGAGAAAAGAAGATCTGAAATGTATCCTGCCCAGACTAAAAAGATAACACGAAGAAGGTAACAAGCAGCAGGTAACAAGCAGCAGGTAACCTACGTCTTGATGTAGTCTATCTCAGCGGGGCACCAGCCTCTGATCTCACAGGTGTTCAGGGTGTCATTAAAACGAACGCACCTGCCCGTGGGTAGACCTGTGGTCGGGGGACGCGAGGGAGATTTGAAACGAAAATAAACGCCAATCATAAACAACAATCATTTGAAGTGACTAGATTGTCTTTCTGATCCGTGTGTGTGTTTGTTTGTGTTTGTGTGTGTGCGTATGTTTGGGGAAAGGTCTTACCGTTCCCTGCTGGTCTGTTGAGGAACTTGGTACAGTTGTTGTCGTGAGTACACTTATACTTCATTTCGCTCTAGTTGACACATACAAACACACACAAAATACAGAATTAATTCAAATCAGAAAGCAGCAAAGACTACTACCAGAATGGAATTGCTATAGTTGTCTAGGTGTGTGTGTGTGTGTGTATATGTGTCTGTGTGTGTGTGTGTGTGTATATGTGTCTGTGTGTGTGATGAGTGTGTGTGTTGGATGAGTGTGTGATAACCCTCACCTCGGGACAGTAACCCTGAACTTGATTCTCTGTTGTGATCAGCTTAGTTATGACGCAGAACACTGAGGCACCCTGACGCACACACACACACGCACACAGACACACACACGCACACATACACACACACATACACACGCACACACGCACACACATACACGCGCACACACAAAAACAAATGAGAATCTACTGCCAGCACACAATAGCTATATGTAAGACACACGCACGCACACAGCTTGGTACCTGGGTAGGTGTGACGTAGTCAGCAACATCCATAACCTTGTCGTTGTAAACACCAAAGCCTTTGACCTTTGTCATTACTGATGACTCTATAGCAGTATCCCTGACCTGGTATGCCTTCTCATGGACAAACACCCATCTGTACACACACACACACACACACACGGATGATCAGAAATACGTCAGAAAAACATGGACACGGACACACACACAGCCACAAACACAAACGGATAGAAATACAAGTCAGAAAGACGTACACACCCAAGACATACATATCCATTCACGCCCACCACACACGCCCAAAGACAACACAACACATGTGAACACACACACATAACCCCACCTCACACATACACACACATAACAAGCACACAGGTACAGACCCGATAAAGTAGGTGATGATAAGAAGTTGGACCACCCTGTTGATGATGCCGATGGTCCAGCTCTTCACCACCACTGACTTGGTGGTCTCATAGGTGAAGAAATCTGTTATACACGTCCACATTTTGTGTGTGTGTGTGAGTGTTGTTATTTGCCCCAGTAACCAACCAGGTCCTACCAGCAATCCCAACGATTTAGATATTCCAAATTTAGCTTCTTCTATTAAATCTCTTATTTGGTTTCAAAGGGTTTGCGATTGTCCTTCCAAAAATATGGACCTGTTGATCGAAAAATCCTCTCTAGTATTGGTTATAATCGTTTTTATTTATTTATCGATATAGAGCACAGCTTGATAAAACAATCTTTGCATCCAACTCTTCTTCGCACTCTCCTTCTCACTCTCTCCTTCACTTTCTATCTCCTATTCAATTGTTCAGATGACATTTTAGAAAACTCCTCCTCTTTTACCCCGCCTTTCTATCTCTCTATCTAATGTACCCCCCCCCCCCACACACACACACACAAAACCACATTCTCGCAGATTTATGCACACACACATACCAATAAACCACATATAGACTAATGCTGCTGCGTTCTGATTTAAACTGAACTTTAAGTGCTATACATGCAGATCTTGTGGCACTGCAGGCCTATAGAATAAATCTATTTCTCTTCCTCTCTCTCTCTCTCTCTCTCTCTCTCTCTCTCTCTCACACACACACACACACACACAAACACACATCAATCATCCCACTTTATCACAGCCCAGATTAAATTTCCAGTAATCTCAGTTCTCAACCCCTTTAGTAACCCAGTCATGTGTCCACCCTAATGGCCCTGATTGGACAACAATGAGGAAGTGGAGTGGACGATGTCACACAACTCTCCAGTGTCGGCAACAAGGACACTTAGACTCAATCATCCTGTTTATGAATGTTCTAACTCAATCGGAGATACAACCTTAGTGGGGTATTGGGGCGAGGGAGGGAGGGAGGGAGGGAGGGAGGGAGGGAGGGAGGGAGGGAGGGAGGGAGGGAGGGAGGGAGGGAGGGAGGGAGGGAGAGACAGGGGAAGCCAGAAAGAGGACAGATGTGGGGAGAGGACAGACACAAAAATGGTAAACACGCACAATGTCTCCCCCAGATCTCTCCCACAAACAGATAACACTGACTCACAAACACACACACACACTTTCTCTCGCTCTCTCTCTTTCTCTCTCTCTCTCTCTCTGTCTCTCTCTCTCTCTTTAACACACTTTCCAACCCTAACCCACTAAAAGATGAGACAGACAGATAAGTAAAAAATTGATGGTTTCCTGAGTGTTGCCGGTCAGCATCCTGAGGAAACTGTTCAACGAATCCACAACCACACAAAGACACATTTACACACACACACTGGTCTGTATGCAGCACTAGCCTTGGGGGACCTCACGCGAGTGCCATTAGTGTTGAATTTCTCAAGGCTGAGCATCCAGGAGCCTGGGACAGGGGTGTGTTCCTGTCCTTCAGGCCTTATGAGAGGCACGGAGGAAGAGGGAGGGGGTGGAGGTATAGAGGTAGTAAATGGACAGTTCAATAGATAGTTACCTTCAACACCATCAATCCAATTGTCTTTTGAGTGGTTGGGAGCATAAGAGATTCCAGAGGATGGAGGGATGGGGGGAACAAGAGATGGAGGGATGGGGGGAACAAGAGATGGAGGGATGGGGGGAACAAGAGATGGAGGGATGGGGGGAACAAGAGATGGAGGGTAGAAGGATGGATAGCAGAGGGATATTGGAGGGGGCCGAGGAACGAAATGACCATTAGGACACCAGGGCAACAGGGTTTTGATCCGCAGGAGTGTGAGAGAGTAGAGTATTTTTTATACCTTCAGTGCTTTTTATGAACTTATCATCCTCATTTTATTTATTTATGTTTATTTATATATCTGTCCAGAGCTGTGCAAATTCTTTTACAAAAATATTATCAAAATGTATATTTTTTTTGTCTTCTGAATATTTGCTGCAGAATAAAAGTGCAATATTGAGAATTTGTTTAGTCTTTTCATTTCATTATGTCTTAAAGCCTTTGGGCTTTTATTTTCTTATTTTTTTTACCTTTTACGCAGATCTATATTAATTAATACTTAATGCATAACTATGTTATCATATACATACATCATATTATTAATAAATTTATTAGTGTTTATTGTTCAACTCACTGTTTGCAAAACACACTTCCTCCTCTTATGCTTATTACTATAATTACTTTACTATATCATTATAACTTCAGTGTTGCTTTGGCAACATTTACAAATGAACTGAACTAGAGAGCGAGCGAGAGAGAGAGAGAGAGAGAGAGAGATGGGGGGGAGAGAGAGAGATGGGGGGAGAGAGAGAGAGAGAGAGAGAGAGAAAGGGGTTGGGGAGAGAGAGAGTGAGAACAAGCTAATGTGTTTTAACTTCTGTCTCATCAGTATCAGGTTACCCACTCACAGCCTTTCACTATCCCTCTCCTTCATCTCTCTCTCTCCCCATCGCTCTCTCTCCTTCATCTCTCTCTCCTCCTCCCACTCTTGTGGCATGGTCAGACCATAAGATAATTGTAGAAACCTCAAACCCAGAACTCCATCATCCAGGGGAAATATGATGAACTACTTATAAGAAGTACTTTGTTTATTTCCTTTCAATTCACCCTTACTGGGGGATAAAGGGGGGAGGTACACGGAAGCAACCACACACACACACACATACATAGACACATAAGACAAGCACCCACGTCGGAAGACAAAGGCACACACAGATAAACCCCCCCTCCCCCCTTCCTACTGGCAACCAGTCACAGCCCATTTTTTTAAATGACAGAAAAAACATTTCAGATCAGAACCTTCCTCAGCGTGACGCTTTGTGTCAGTTATTGATGGGAATTGCGCCCTCTGTGGGCTGTTATGGGACAATACATGATGATGGAAGCGTTGGCGATGATGCTATCACGTGCACGTTACGTACGTCATTTGTGTTTAGCTTCGATTGTTTTGGACGCTTCTGATCCGAACAGCAGTACAAAACCGGCCTTTAAAACGTATTGGACTTATTCGTGATCAGGTATGACCAATTATCAGCTTATGTGGTCGAACGTTGATAGTTTTGAGTCCACGATATGGTAGTGTGTTTTTACAGAAGCATACTGTTATTCTGCAAATGTCATTTAGAAAGCAGAATGTACAGAATCAGTGGTGTGGACCCTGCCGTTATCAAGCACGTTTAATCACTATCAAACCTAATACTTTTCATTCATGTTCTAAGAACGTGTATACACAGTATCAATATACTAATCATATGTGTGTGGTTGGTTGCTGGTGCATGTCCTCCCTCGATTAAAGTGTGATAAAACCGAATGCAAACCCGGAATGCCTGTATACAGCTGTTACTTGTATATTAAACCTAATTGCTTTTATAAAGTGATTATGAACTGTGATACAGTCTGTTGCCCGACTCACACATGTACATACAACGGTATAGACAGTTTCTCTGGTCAGCCATGACGACCAAACGGCGATTGATCACAGACTCCTTCAAGGTGGTGAAGAAGGCACGGAGAGGAGGGAAGAAAGAGAAGCAACCACCCCCCTCACCTCCACAGAAGGGTGAGAGAGGGATGCATTGAGTGTGTGTGTTTTCTAATTAATGAAACTAAGATTGGATTGCTTTACCGATTTGGCATGTCAACCTGAAACTTTTTCCTGTTTCTGGACCAATCAGAGACTGAGCCAGGTCCGCTCTCTGTCAGAGAGATGGAACTGCAGGAGCTGAGACAGTTTGACCTGGATTTACATTTCGGTCCCTGCATAGGTAACACACACACACAAGTGCACACACACACACACACACGTGGGACTAGTTTGATGAATTCTGCACACCTAGCCTTCCCGATAACTCTATTACCTCTTTCTCTTTGTTCCTCTCTCTCTCTCTCTCTCTCTCTCTCTCTCTCTCTCTCTCTCTCTCTCTCTCTCTCTCTCTCTCTCATTCTGTCTTTCATTCTATTTTATCTTGATCTTTCTCTGCCCCCTGCTTCTTCTCTCTCACATGTCTCTCTTTCTTTCTTTCTTTCACCATTTCTCTCTCTCTTCCCCCTCCCTCTCTTCAGGTATCAGTCGCATGCAGAGGTGGGAGAGAGCGTCTCTTCATGGGTTAAACCCTCCAGAGGAGATCAAAGAGCTTATGCTCACCAGAGACACAGACCTTGACTACACACACTGGTATGGAAACACACACCTCATAGAGACTCACACACATTCTAACCTCAAACAGTGTTACGGAAACACACTCACACACACATTCTGACCTCAAACAGTGGTATGGAAGGAAACACACACACACACATCCTGACCTCACAGAGTGGTATGTGATTAACGTTTTGTTTTGTGACTTCCAGTCTGTGGAGTGGTTACCCCCTGTGACAAGCACCAGAGAGAGAAGAGGATGGCTGTTAAACCTCAAGTTTTCCTCACTCACTTTTGACTCTTTGACACTACGTTCTTTTTAATTAAAATACCTCTTTTGTACCAAAAGATGTTGTTTGCTTTGTCATAACAAATCACACACTTACACACACTAAGTGTTTGCTTTGGCGTTTGATTAGCTGGCATATTTCCTCTGATCTTTTCATATCTAACCTAATTGAGACCACACAGCTGATCTGCTCAACTGTATATAATTGCTGAGTGGTGACAGAGAGGAGTGAGATATGATGATGGTGATGACCACTGTGCATTGCTATTGTTTGATGAGAATTGACTAAACAGAGACTGTCGTCATAGAACACCCACTTTCCTTCACTAACATCTATTTGTCTAAGCAGGTGAGTTCACACGCAAATATGTGCGTGGGGTCTTTAAAAGTGGTCTCTATATGTTGAGCGGGAGAGATAATGAAAGACAGTTACCTCGTATGGCCTCAACCTGGCACACATAGGCCTATGTAGGAACGAGAGAGCCAAACAGCGAATTGAGATATTACGCGTCACTTCGTTATTTGCCTCCTCTCCTGTAACAGATGGGCGTTGGGGGAGGGCATGCTCCGCATTCCCTTTAAATCTATGTGCCACCTCTTTTTCCGGTCGAGGTCTATTGTTTGCCCCTAGACCTGTCAATTGGTCAAATGCGTTACTCATTGGCTGTAAATCGAGTCAATCTATCGAATGCAAACTGTCGCACCACGTTCTCATTGGTCTAGTTCTGGGCCAAAAAGCCGTTTATGGTACCGCCCCCTGCAGCAATGCGCCGGCAGGCGGGATCATGAAAAACCATGCAATGGGATTGGCTATTTTGCCGCATCATTCTAATTCTGAAGCGTTGTATTGGTCGAACCTCAATCCCTTCGAATTTTCTGCGACTGAGGCACTACGCTAATCATGTCATTCTGTGGCCTAGCATTAAATAAAGCGACGGTTATCTAGTTTGGGCATAGCATTGGATTAAAACGCACGACATCTCCGTGCTAGTCAGAAATAGAATAAGTGTAATACGCCTTCTTCATCAAGCTTTATAATCGCAACGGAATTCTTTAAGAGAAGAAATGACGTTTATTCCGTGACAATGCCTATATAATTTTCACGGATCATGTAGTCTAGGATACGTTGTTAGACATAGCCATTTATACAGATCGATT
The DNA here is from genome assembly GCF_021917145.1 of Hypomesus transpacificus. Lineage (NCBI taxonomy): Eukaryota > Metazoa > Chordata > Actinopteri > Osmeriformes > Osmeridae > Hypomesus > Hypomesus transpacificus. Next base: position 12,504,380 of record NC_061081.1, on the reverse strand, counting down.
TTTTTCTTGCTTTTCCGTAACTGAAATTCTCGTACATATATATATTTTTATATATATTATTCCACATCACATGGTGTTTCGATATCACATCTATTAACGTTGGTACAGTAGTGGTAGCTTGTTAACTGGACCCCGCGACACTTACTGCACTGGTGAGTAGCTATAGCTGGTCTAGCTATCCTTACCTAATTAGCCAGCTAACAGTGCCGTGTATCTACGGGGATTAAAACCCGTTCTTCAGGACCGCAGCCTGCTCTTTATTAGCCGTTAGCATACGGAGAAGTAGGCGTCAGCATAATTATTGCGGTCGATCTGCAGTCTACTGAACTGGAATTATTTTCACCTAATGTTGTTAAAACTTACGTTCTAAAAGCGTAAGCAGGTATATGTTCTCTATACATTTTATGTTGTATTATTGATAGCTGATATAGGCTAAGTTTTTCAGATCATTGCTAAGACGTAGGCTAGTCCAAATCTGCGTAGAGGTGACAGCTCGCGCAGCCCTATGATGAGCGTTAAAGATTGGGCCATTCTGAGATTCTAAAATGGCAATGCGCCCTTTGGGCTGTAACTTCGATACAATTTTACACGTAATGTGGCCCTATGTCAATCCAAACTCTAAATGTGTAAATGTTATTGTGGACACCATTTGCAGGCCTCTGTGACGGTTAGATTAGGTAGTTCCCTAGATATATGGATCTCCTGAGACCAGGTAATCGAGTGCAATTTACACGTAACAGGTGCAACGACGCTTGTCAGTCGGTTGCACCTGTTCTTTTAGTTATTTCATCTTTCAGTATCATTTTTTTTAGCAAATGTACAGTTTCTTTGTAGTTAAATTTGTCTGGAAGCTGGACATTGTTCTTAATCTTTCTGAGATTTGTCGAGTGTTCCGGGAAAATGTCAGTAATGTCAAACTTACATGTGCGTGTGTTCTTAAGACTTTGGTACCTGTGTTATATTTATTTTTCCTCTCACTCACTCCCCCCACACCCCCCCCCCCCCCCCCCCCACAACCCCCCTCAACCCCCCTCTTCTCTATTTGTTTATCTTCTGGTCCTCCCTCTCTCTCAGGGATGGATAATGCCCATACAAAGACGGTAGAGGAGGTGTTGGGGTACTTCAGCGTAAACGAATCCACGGGCCTGAGTTGTGAGCAGCTGAGGAAGAGCAGAGAGAGATGGGGACCAAACGGTGAGACCTTGGATACCTTATTGCTTCTAACCTCTAACCTTTCATTTGATTCCTTATAACCCTTGATCTATTATACAACCCCCTCCCCCTTAAAACACACTGACCTTGGTGACATTTGTATTCACTATTGTGTTGTCATGACGCCAACTAATGTGTGTCTTTATTTCATTCTCTCTCTGTTGACTCTTGGATTTTTTAGAATTACCAGCTGAAGAAGGTAAGAGGCTTCATGTTGTCTCCCTTTCACTTACGTCCTCTTTGTCTTTGTCGCTCCCCTTCTCTTTGTTCTCTGTGGTGATTTTTCTCCTCTGTGTTTCCAGGAAAGTCACTATGGGAACTGGTTCTGGAGCAGTTTGAGGATCTGCTTGTCAGGATCCTTCTGCTTGCTGCATGCATCTCCTTTGTAAGGACACACACACACACACACACACAAATATTAGAAGCATTCACATTTAAGATGTGCATTCTCAATCTGTATCTCCTACGTCTCTTTTGTAAGGACTCACACACTCACTCACCCACGCATTTATAAACACTCACACATACGCACACTCGGGGAAGCATAAACAATCAAGATTTACATTCTTCCCCTGCCCCAACCCCCCATGTTAGACTCTAGCTTGGTTCGAGGAGGGGGAGGGGACCATCACAGCATTCGTGGAGCCCTTCGTCATTCTTCTCATCCTCATCGCTAATGCTATTGTTGGGGTCTGGCAGGTAAACAACACTTTGTTTATGATGAATTTATCGATATGATATCGTTAATATTGTTTTAGGCCTGTATAGGGTATATAATAACACCATGTTTATGTATTTGTGTGTGTGTGTGTTTCAGGAGCGTAATGCTGAGAATGCCATCGAAGCTCTGAAGGAGTATGAGCCGGAGATGGGGAAGGTTTACCGCCAGGACAGGAAGAGCGTCCAGAGAGTCCGAGCCAGAGACATTGTACCAGGAGACATTGTGGAGGTGGCAGGTAAAAACTACAAATCCCATATCTCCTTTTCCGAGACGGAGAGTACCTTGGAGGTGGCGGAATGTAAAAGCAACACATTTCTTAGACATTTTCACTCTTGATCCTACCCAGTAGCCACGGGTAGGAGGTTAGGGAATAGGAGGTTAGGGAATAGGAGGTTAGGGAATAGGAGGTTAGGGAATAGGAGCTCAGGGGAAAGGAGGCTCATTTGCAATGAAACCCTCTCCTGGAGGAATCAACTAGGGACTAGGTTGCAAGGTAGTAGGACACAAGAGAATAGGACACAAGGGACATTTTGGCACTCCCAACACCAGTGTTCAATTCCAGCGAGGACTGGTTGGGTATACTATTTAGAAACAACAGTGCAACAAGATTGTTTAGTCAGCCATTGAAACATTTTAATCTTTCTCGAAAGGATCTTTGCACTTCTTTTGCATGCTTGATGGAAATAAACTCTCCTGTGTTTTGGGGGGAATGGTGTTTGTCAGTGGTCATGCACACTGGCGAGACACATTACAAGAACTACAACTCCCAGGGCTGGGAATCCGCCAAGGCCAAAGATCCAAACTCGTCTGCCCCAGATATTATCAGGGTGGTTGAAAATTCGGTGTCACTTTGAGCAGCAGCTTGGCCTGAAGGGTTTGGACTGCTGAATCCTCTAGACACTCGTCTATTTTAAACCCCTCTCAGAGTTACAGTGGAAACAGGCCTGAGTGTTATTCGTGTGTGTTTGTGTGTGTTTGGGCACGTGTGTGTGTGTGTGGGACTCGGTTTCTCAGTAGGGATGTTAGCAGACGTAAAGAGCATGGGAACCTCATGACACTAGCCTTCGTTGACAGGAAACACAAGAGGACGTAATGAGCTGACGAATACATTGTTGATGTTTTATACAACTTTCATGCTTATCTCAGTCAGTCATCGCTCATTTAAAAAATGTGACTGTTGGCTTCTTTGGCGCAGGAACTTTGACCCAACTTTCACTATTCATCGATTTTTTTGTTCAATCTGTCACCTAAAAGAACATCGGAGAGATGCTATCATAAAAATGCACCGCTTTTTAAGTTTACCAACAATATCTTCCTACATTCTGTTCATTTCATAATTTTGTACCGTCAATATACTTTTTGACTTTCGATAAGTGATGGCCTCCACCTTCTTCTCTGTCGCCCCCTCAGTTGGTGACAAGGTTCCAGCCGACATCCGTCTGACTTCCATCCGCTCCACCACGCTGAGAGTGGACCAGTCCATTCTGACGGGGGAGTCCGTATCTGTGCTCAAACACACTGACCCCGTGCCCGACCCCCGTGCTGTCAACCAGGACAAGAAGAACATGTTGTTTTCTGTGAGTGTGTGTGTGTACCTCAAGTCTATGGGTATATGTGTGTGTATGTGTGTTTTTCCTGGATTCTTTCATGTTTGTTTGTGTGCATGTTAGTGTGTGCGCGTGTGTGCGCGTGTGTGTGTCAGTGTGTCCGAGGGCTGTTTCTGCCAGTGGTCTGGCTGTTTGTTGAATAAAACATCAGTGGAATTGTAGGATAGGAGGCTCCCACTCAGCTGTTCTCCTCAGTGAGTCACCAGTGAAATGCTTTGAAGTTGGAAGGAGATAATGGAAACACACACACACACATACACACGCTGCTCAACCTCGGCTGAACTTAGACAAGAGAAGATGAATGATCATTTCATACATACAAATAAGAACAGGTTTAGAGCAGTTTGTAATTGAAACTGTAATCGTGTAAATATTCATTTGAATACAAATGATTCTAACTGTTCATGTCGTCCTGCCAGGGCACCAACATCGCGGCGGGGAGAGCCATGGGTGTTGTCGTGGCGACTGGGGTGCAAACAGAGATTGGCAAGATCAGAGATGAAATGGCTGCCACCGACCCCGAGAGAACTCCACTCCAACAGAAACTGGACCAGTTTGGAGAGCAGCTGTCCAAGGTAGGGCTTAACTGGACTGGACACACTTTCTGTCTTTGTTTTCTTTTTGATTTATTTCCATCCCTTTTTTTTTTATTTATTAAAGCCACTTGTTGGAACCAGCTTGCTGTGTTTATGCACTGTCTCATTAATCATCTTTCTTTCCGTCCTGTTCCCTCTCTCCTTATACAAACATTATGAACACATACACACATAGGTCATCAGTGTGATATGTGTGGCGGTGTGGGGGATCAATGTGGGCCACTTCAACGACCCGGTCCATGGAGGGAGCTGGCTGAGAGGAGCAGTCTACTACTTCAAGATCGCCGTGGCTCTGGCCGTGGCTGCCATCCCTGAGGGTACCTGTCTTTTCACCATCTCATTTCTTTCTGTCTTTCTTTCTGTCTTTCTTTTATTTTTCTTTCTTTCGCACTTTCTCTCTCTCTCTCTCTTTTCATCTTTTTTCAATGTCTCCTATTTACTCTGTTCTATTCTTCTTCTTAACAGCCCATTTTCTGCAGATTACATCATCATGAAACATATGTAGCCTGTCTTTCTTGGTCTCTGCACCCCATCCACCCTTGTTCCTTTGACCCTCCAGGCCTGCCTGCTGTCATCACCACCTGCCTTGCACTGGGCACCCGGCGGATGGCCCGGAAAAATGCCATCGTTAGGTCCCTGCCCTCCGTGGAGACCCTGGGCTGCACCTCCGTCATCTGTTCCGACAAGACGGGCACCCTCACCACCAATCAGATGTCTGTCTGCAGGGTGAGACAAGGGGAGGAGAAAAGTGGGAGGGAGACTGGGGAAGGGGAGTCAGGTGGCTGAGCGGTTAGGGAATCGGGCTATTCATCTGAAAGTTGCTGCAAAATGACATTGTGTCCTTGGGCAAGGCCCTTCACTCTACTTGCCTCGGGGGGAATGTCCCTATACTTACTGTAAGTCGCTCTGGATGAGAGCGTCTGCTAAAAAAAAAATTTAAAGGTGGGAGGGGAGACTGGGAGGGAGGGGAGAGGAATAGCTGCATGGAGGTAGCTTGTAGACAAAATTACTGGTCCTAAAAAGATTCCTTGAGGTACACCACAGGTCATTTTAGTCTTTGCTGATAAACCCTCTGTCTAGTGTTGTGAGATCTAACCTTCTGATCCTTGACATTGAACTTCTAACCCTGTCTTAACCGTGTGTCTATGCATGTGTGTGGTGTGTGTAGTTGTTTGTGGTGGACAACGTGTCAGGGGACCGATGTGCCCTGAGTGAGTTCTCGGTGACCGGATCTACTTACGCCCCGGAAGGGGAAGTGTGAGTGTGTTTAACCTTTGAACTTTAACCTCTCGCTGATCATGTCATGACTACATGATGCTGACCAGTCCATTCGCTCCTCCAAATTAAAATATCACACACAGATAACCTTAACACTGACTGTGCTTGATCATCGGCATGACTAACCTCTTTAAGTTATTGACTGACTATGCTGAACTAAAAGCGGAGAACTTTTCATGATATCTTTTTATGTCTCTTTTTCCCCCTCTTCATCTTTCTCACTTTCTGCCCTCTTCTTTTCCTCTCTCTTTTGGGCTTTTTCTGGTCTCTCCTGTCTCCTCCTGCCATCTTTGTTGCATTCTCTCGCTTCCCCCGTCCCAGGTACAAGGATGGTGCAGCAGTGAAGTGTAGTCAGTATGAGGGGCTGGTAGAGATGGCTTCTATCTGCGCTCTCTGCAATGATTCCTCTCTTGACTACAGTGAGGTGAGCTACACCAAGTACTCTACCAAGTACACTGCCACCTACACTACCAAGTACACTCTACACACACTACCAAGTACACTACCAAGTACACTCTACACACACAATACCAAGTATACTACCAAGTACACGCTACACACACTACCAAGTACACTACCAACTACACTACTGCTGAATACACTTCTGTAGCTGACACCTGCTGAACTGCCCTTTTGGTTTGTGTCCAGTCGAAAGGCGTGTTTGAGAAGGTTGGCGAGGCCACGGAGACGGCTCTATGCTGCCTGGTGGAGAAGATGAACGTGTTCGACACGGACATGAGAGGACTGGCACCAGCAGAGAGAGCCACCGCCTGCTGCTCTGTAAGGACTGTGTGTGTGTGTGTGTGGGGGATGTATGTGTGTGTGGGATGTATAAGTGTGTGTGTGTGTGTTTGTTGTGGTGATTGGTGTGCATGCATATCTGTGTGTGTGTGTGTTCCATGTTACCGACAGTGCCCTTCCCCTCTCCAGGTGATCAAGCAGCTGATGAAGAAGGAGCTGACGTTGGAGTTCTCCAGAGACAGGAAGTCCATGTCTGTCTTCTGCTCCCCCAACAAGCTGACCCGCTCCTCCACAGGGGCCAAGATGTTCATCAAGGTTAGATCTCTCTCGACCTCTCTGTCTGTCTCTCTCTCTGTCTCTCTCTCTGTCACTCTCTCTCTCTCTGTCACTCTCTCTCTCTCTGTCACTCTCTCTCTCTCTCTCTCTCTCTCTCTCTCTCTGTCACTCTCTGTCACTCTCTCTCTGAACTCACCTTTCACCTCCTCCTGGCTCCTAGGGCGCCCCCGAGAGCGTGCTGGAGCGTTGCCGTTGGATACGTGTGGGCGGTGGCGCCCGCGTGGCGATGTCGACGGCCACGAGGGAGCAGCTCCAGACCACGGTCCGAGAGTGGGCCGCCGGGCGAGACACCCTCCGCTGCCTTGCCATGGCAACCAGAGACTCCCCCCCCGAACCCCGCTCCCTCAACTTGGAGAACTCAGCCGGCTTCATTAACTACGAGGTGAGAGGGTCATGTTAGCCTGAAATATGGTTACTGGACCTGTTTACTGGACTTAGTTTAAACCCTCCTCCCCACCCCCCTCCTCCAGTCCGACCTGACCTTCGTGGGCTGTGTGGGCATGCTGGATCCCCCCAGGAAGGAGGTACTTGGTGCAGTCCGGCAGTGTCGACAGGCGGGCATACGGGTCATCATGATCACCGGTGGGTTTAAACACAAACAAAAACACACACACACAAAACACACATACACACACACACACAACACACACACACACTCCTCACACCTCTTATCTACCACTTCCCAGGAGACAACAAGGGCACGGCCCTGTCTATCTGTCGTCGCGTGGGCATCATCACGGAGGAGGAGGAGGAGGAGGGCCAGGGGGGCCAGTTTGGGGGGGGCCTGACCGGGCGGGAGTTTGACGAGCTGCCCCCCCACCTCCAGAGACAGGCGTGTCGCACGTGTCGCTGCTTCGCCCGGGTGGAGCCCACGCACAAGAGCCGCATCGTGGAGTACCTGCAGAGCCTCAACGACATCACTGCCATGGTGAGCTGGAGGAGTGTGTGTGTGTGTGTATTTAGAAAGAGACTGTGTGTGTGTGTTTAGAAAGAGACTTTGTGTGTGTGTGTGTTTAGAGAGAGACTGCATGTGTGTGTGTGTTTAGAGAGAGACTACGTGTGTGTATGTGTTTAGAAAAAGACTGCATGTGTAGGTGTGTGTTTAGAAAGAGACTGCATGTGTGTGTGTTTAGAAAGAGACTGCATGTGTGTGTGTGTGTGTTTAGAAAGAGACTGCATGTAAGTGTGTTTGTGTGTGAGTTTTGTGTCTTACTTTGTTTCCCTTTTCTCCTCTTTCCTTCCTCCCCCCCTGCTGTTCTTCCCTCTCTCCAGACGGGCGATGGAGTGAATGATGCCCCGGCTCTTAAAAAGGCTGAGATCGGCATCGCCATGGGCAGCGGCACCGCCGTGGCCAAGTCGGCCTCGGAGATGATCCTGGCTGACGACAACTTCTCCACCATTGTGGCGGCTGTGGAGGAGGGCAGGGCCATCTACAACAACATGAAGCAGTTCATCAGATACCTCATCTCCTCCAACATCGGAGAGGTGGTCTGGTAAGGATGGATGGAGCGATAGAGGAGGGATGAGGACGGATGGATAAATGAATAGATGGAGGAAGGATGGAGGGAGGGAGCAAGGGATGGGTGGATGGATGGATGGACAGGTGGAGGGAGGTTATTAAAATATACTGCCCCCACCATACCTCATCTCCCTTCTCCTCCCTCCCTCTCTCGCCTCCTTCTCTCTCCTCTCCTCCGTCCCCTCCCTCTCTCCCCTCCTCTCTCTCCTCTCCTCCATCCCCTCCCTCTCTTCCCTCCCCTCCATCTCTCTCTCCTCTCCTCCGTCCCCTTCCTCTCCTCCCTCAGTATCTTCCTGACTGCAGCCCTAGGCATGCCCGAAGCCCTCATCCCTGTCCAGCTACTCTGGGTCAACCTGGTCACAGACGGCTTCCCGGCAACCGCCCTGGGCTTCAACCCCCCCGACCTGGACATCATGTCCCGCCCCCCCCGCTCCCCCAAGGAGGCCCTCATCTCTGGTTGGCTGTTCTGCCGCTACCTCATCATTGGCTGTGAGTATACAGGACCTCCTCGCCTCTGAAGGGCTCTTCTGGACAACAATCAAGCCTTTAGAGTGCCTGATTAGTTTATATTTGGACAGGCGGATGATTGGCTGTTTGATGAGCTGATTGTTTGTTTGATTGGCTGCTTTTTCTTGCGCAGGTTATGTGGGCGCGGCCACCGTAGGAGCAGCAGCCTGGTGGTTTATGGCTGCTCACGACGGACCCAAACTCTCCTTCTACCAGCTGGTAACACCCCTTGATCTACCTCTCTTCACCCCTCTCTCCACCTCTTGTATATCCTTCCATCCCTCTCTTGTCTCTTTCTCATTCCCCTTCTTTCTATCTTCTCTAATTCACCTACCAACAAATGCACTGTATATATACATAGGTGATATAACCTTATTTTGACCTGCCCCCCACCCCCCCCCCCCCCCGTTAGTCCCACTACCTCCAGTGCAGCGAGGGACACGGTGAGTTCGCCGGGGTCCAGTGCTCTGTCTTCGAGTCGCCCTACCCCATGACCATGGCCCTGTCTGTCCTCGTTACCATAGAGATGTGCAACGCCCTGAACAGGTAGGCTCAAAAACTACATCTGCCATAAGCTGTGTTCTCCACATTCGGATCTGACAGGGTTGTTCTACTGTCTTTCAGTATGCACTGTACATTCATTATACAGTATGATTATCTGGTAATCAACCATGTTTCCCTTTGTGTATGTACGTGTGTCTGTGTGTGTCTGTGTGCGCCAGCCTGTCTGAGAACCAGTCCCTGTTGAAGATGCCGCCCTGGTCAAACCCCTGGCTGGTAGGAGCCATCTGTCTGTCCATGGCTCTGCACTTCCTCATCCTCTACGTCGACCCCCTGCCCGTAAGTTTGGCTCTGTTTGTGTGTGTGTGTATATGTGTATGTGAGAAAGAGAGAAAAACTGTTTGTGTGTGCTTCTGATTGATAGAGTATGTGCCCTCACATACAGTATGTGATTACCTCTGACTACTCTCTCCCTCCTTCCTTCCATCCATCCCTCAGGTGGTTTTCCAGATCAGGCCCCTGTCATGGCCCCAGTGGGTGGTGGTGCTGAAGATGTCACTTCCTGTCATCCTGATGGACGAGGCCCTCAAGTTCCTGGCGCGTAACTACATCGAGCCGGGCAACGACCTGGACCGCCAGGATGAGGAGAGGGAACGGCGCCGGAGGGCGGCGGCTGGACAGCCCAACGCCAACGGGGGGTTGGTGGGCGCGTTGACGGCCGCCCTGGGTCGAGCCCTTAGTGGCGTGTCGTGGTCATTCGTGCTGGTATCTGCGCCGCTATTGGTCTGGATCTACAGCCTGGACTCTGACATCACTAACATCTTCTGGGAGTGAGGAAAGGGAAGGAGGAGAAAGTGATGGAGGTGTAGGGAGGGGAGAGGGATGAAGGGGGGGGGGGGGGGGGGGAAGAGGGAGGAGGATGATAGAGGGCAGAAAGGGAGAAGAGAGGAAGATGGGGGTGGGGGAGAAAGGGAGGGATGAAAAGAAAGACAGATAGAAGCCGGAAGTGTAGAGAGATTTGTCGTAAGATCAACAGCAGTCTGAGACAATCAGAGAAAAGGACAGAAAGGAGAGAGGAGGCAGGAGAGAAACAGATAGAAGGAGGAAGAGGGTGAAGATCGGACTCTGTCTATCAGTAACCCTGTGTGGGTTCTCATCTTAATACTCACATTGTCTTTCAGAACCTTATTGGGTTCTGTCTGGGTTCTGAAACTTCAGCTAAGGGATCTTACAAAACTCAAGGCTTTGTTCGACCAAACCTGTCCAAAGAAACCTGTTTCTGGGATTGTTTCAATTCCTATTATACCACTAGAGTGAATATTCAGAAACATAAGTCAGCTAGACACACACAGGCACACACACACATACACACAGGCACACACACATTCAACAGAATCGAATTACCAAAAGGAGAAATTCACTTTTTCTTGTCCCATTTCCTGTGGTTCGTTCCCTGGAAAACTTTTCAACAGGTTTGATTGAACATCGCTTTCACTTGTGTCTTGAATGCTCTCCTGTATATTTCTTTTACTGTTGTTGTTGTTTTTGGAAAAGGGAGAAGTACTGTAGAATTTATTTAACATTACCATTCCACCTTCTGTTCCTTAAAGGTGCCAGACATATTCTCAGAAACGTTCTTGAAGAAAAAGCCTAATATTAGGCAGTAGTCCGGCATGGAGTGACTGGTGGATGGAGAGAAGGGGAAGAACAGGGAGACAGACGTGGAGAGAGAGGGAAAGGAAGAGGGAGAGAGACAGGGAGAGGGAGAGGGAGAGAGAGAGGGAGAGGGAAAGAGAGAGGGAGAGGGAAAGAGACGGGGAGAGGGAAAGAGAAAGGTAAAGAGCGTCCCAGTGTCAGTCACTGTCCAACAGGTCCTCCAAGTCAGCCTGAACATCAGTGATCAATAATCAGTTTAACAGTCTCAGTTTAGCAAAGGCTTAGCAGATGCATCTTAGATAGAGGCTTTTACGCTCAAAGATTGATTCAAACTTACATTAATAATTCCTATTTCACTGCACTATACAGTTTAAAATACCACACAAACGTCTTTCTGTTTTGAAAAGGATAAATATATGTTTTTTTTGTTGTTAAATGCTTGATTCTACACCTTACACATTGATGCAGAGGAGATCCCTAAGTTAAAGCCCAGCCAGACTTTAGCTCTGCAGGATATTACCATTTTTATGTGCGACGATCACTTCCTGTCTGAAGAGGAGAACATCTTTTCTGTAGCCTCTGGGTTAGCTGGTTTGTGCTTAATGTTCTTATCGAGCAATTTAATTTGAACGTTTTCCATTACTGGAGTGATTATTCATTCATAAGATTATGTAATAAGGGCAGAGCGTTATCACACTTGTTTCACCTCATTCTTCTCAAATGAATTTGTTTACTCTCCATTTTTTTTTTTACTTGCACACAGTTGTTTTCTTCCTTTGTATTATTATTATTATAATTATTATTAATATTATTATTGGTATGATTGTTATTATGGTAAATTGATGAATTGATATTTTGTTTGTGGCAATTGTAGTACCCCAGGTGTGCCTGCATGGAAGAGGGGGACGCTGTTGTACAATTGAGAGAAAGTAGTGAGGGTTGGGTTGTGGGATTTGGGGGGTGGGGCAGTCGGGGTGTGGGGGGTAGTGTTGTAGAAGTATTCAGGGGTAAGAAAGAATGGACTAGATCTGTGACGGAGAGAGGGAGGGATGGACCTTGAAGGAGGAGAGAAGCCAGTGATTAGCAGTTTCTACTCTCGTCTTCCCTCCTTGCTCAACTGAGTAGATTGTCTTCATTTGCTACCAATACGCAAAAAATAATAATAAACACACAAAAAAAATGAACCCTGACTGAATTTATCATGGCTGAATTATGGGAACTATTACTGTTATTTGATTACCATCTCCTGTCGTCTTTCAGACTAAATAAGGGAGTGCTTTTTGGTAGAGTTTTTACCGTGGGACAGCGGACTGTCTCACTCAGTTGGTTTTATTTTGTGGGTGAAACGCTTTAATGAAAGACAAACAACAATAAAACAGTTCATTTAAGAGGTCTTGTTTTCAGTCTCTTATTCAGCGAACAAGTCATACTGTTCTGTACTTATGCGGGGAACAGGTAACCTTAGCAACCATTGGTATGGGAAGACTCACACTGAATTTACTGTTGACTGTCAACGTTTCATCGTAAGAAGTAATGTTTTTAGAAAATATTCAATACATCCTCATGTGTACTGTGCATGCTAAGATATGGTTATGTAAGGCTTCATGAGACATGGATGAACACAGAGGGTTGGAAGTCTTGACAATGTATAAGTTCTCAACCAAGTTATTATGAATATCTGCCAGATTATTTGATTTGATGCTACCCATCCTCATGTGGCTCCAATAAGGAGCTTTGTGACATCAGGACTGAACCTCTTGTAACCCCCTCAGACAGAATGACTGGATTTGGTTTAAAGCCTCTGGTACTCAATTCTGCATCATGCAATCTTTCCCTAATCAAGGAGAAATTTGTGACAGAATGTTGATGGCAATCCATTTCAGAATCCTGAGTTCTATGGAAGCATAGCCTTCATTAGTCTTTATGACATCAGGTGGCAGGAGGATGTAGGGGGTTAGTCATGGTGTCGGAGGATGGGGGTAAACCAAGATAGTGTAGGATGGTTATGTGTAGGGGCCACCTCCTCTTGGTCATGTTGAGAGGAAAGGGTTAGAGTTTGTGCCAAAAAAAGTTTTGAAAAGTTGAAAGAAAAAAGTTTTTAAAACGTTTTGTGTATAGCAGCTGAGATTCCTCATCAAGTACTCAAGGATGATAATATTCCTCTCTTATCAACTTCTGACGAGAATAGCAATGGACCACTTCCTGTAACTAGAACGACATCCACAAGGCGGCGCTGGTAAGCAAGCATTCAGTGTCTGAGGGACTGTCAATTTGGTATGCCTAATGGGGTAAAGGAATCTTTTAAAAAGTTTTGCCACGTGTAGTGTATGTGTGTGGGGGAGAGGGGGGCAAGTGGGTAATGGAACTAGGATTTGGTTTCCATTTATAGACAGATGGGAAGAGGGGGAAGGGAGGGAGGCGTTCAAACCTTGCCATACAGATATCATGAAGTTCAACTTCTGCGTAGACACCGTCACATTGAAGTTCCGACAGACTTTGTTGTAGGTATTGAAAGACGACAAGTCAAAAATAATAAAAGCATTAGACCATCAACCTACCTCAGAGGAAGATATATTTAAAGAAGAGAAGAAAAAAACATAATCAGAGGTACAACTTTCAGAGACAAAAGTAAGTTTAGATTTGTATTTATTATCAAATAATATATTTCTTTGAGGAAGTAGGTCTAACACTGCCTACACATGACATGACACGACACACATTAAATACATTTTGTTGCTCATTTATTATTTTAATGTAGGCTACATCATTGATTAGCCAATATATATTTGTCGAGTAGTCAACACATCCTACTGCTTCCGTTAAATAGTAGTACGGGAAGTAGCCATTGTAAAGATAAGTGGCCTATTTTCATTTTCCGTTGTCTGAAAAGATGTAGCTACGTTTAGTCGGGACACTTGTGGTGTTACGTGCCAAGTCCTGCTTTAGAGACATACTGTGTTAATAAGGATGGTGCTTGTTTTGGCAAGCACCGGTATTCTCACAGCTCCCCATGCGTAATACGCGCGCGGCCAATGGTCAAAGTGGCACCCGGACACAGCTGCCAGTTCCCATGGTGAACGAGGAAGGTTCGCGCGCGATCTAAAGTGGGAGGAAACAGCTGAGAGAGAGAGAGAGAGAGAGAGAGAGTGTACATGAGGACAGGACAAAGTAAAAGAAAAATCGAGAGGTTGGAATGGTGTTACATTTTTCTCTAAAACAGCAACATTGATAGACGGAAGCACCTTTGACCCTCAATGTAAACAGGCGCTACCAATTAGACATCATAAACATATAGTCATGCCAACAACTTCCCCTGCCATGTCTGAACTAATGCAATCCTTCCGTGTAACTGTCATCAAACCCCTTTCTGCCCTTTGTCATATCTATAACTCACTCCTTTTCTCCCCCCTAGTCTTTATGTTCACCTCCCTCTCAAACTCCTACCTTTGTTTTTACTGCACTTGTCTGTAACTGGGTTCTGCGCAGTGGTGTTAGAGTGTTATATTGTGGTTGAGCAGGTGTGTTTGTGTGGAGGGATTAGGCACACATATACACAGCCAAACACAGTACAGGCACAATAAATCACAGCACAGGTTCTAAAGACAAAAACTGAACAATCTTGGTATTTCTTAAATTATTATAAACAATCGATTACTATTTTGTTAGCTTGGCGAGTTGCTTAATGAAATCCATTTGGTAGGGGGTCTCTTTTCTTTAGCTTTATTAATCCCCATTAGTCTCTGCGGTTAGAGGGTATGTGTGTGTGTGTGTGTGAGTCTGGTTCTATGTGTGTGCGGTGGCTATTTCAGTCATTAGCAGACACACTAAAATACACAGAAACGCATGGCCACAAGGATGTGCCGTCTGGCAAACATCTGAATGTTTGCATAAGCACATTCAAGTGAAGTGAATTTCCTGTAGACTTCTGCTGTAGGCCTCTCCTGTCCTCATCTCATCACTCTTCTCCTGCTCAGTTTTCCTCTCCTCCTCTCCTTTCCTGTCCCGGGCATAAAGGACATGTCCTGGGAGCGTGTCCAAACAGGTTTCGATCCTTGTGTTTCAGAACAGTTTACTGTCATTGCTATATACGTCCCTATTTCTCTCTCTCGCTCCCTAATCTTACTCTCCTTCATCCTGTCCAGATTCAAAATCAGTTGGTTGTTACTTAGTCCTTAATCTGTCTCTTTGTCCCTATCCCCACACCCTCCCTCTCCTCCCCTGCTCCCTTCCCCTCCTCCCTGTTGTCTCCCGACCACCCCTTCGCCCCCCCAGCCATGGCACCCTCCCTGTCTCAGGCCTACCGGAGGCGGTGGTGGATGGCCGTGACGGCGGTGGTGGAGAACCTGCTGTTCTCCGCTGTGCTGCTGGGCTGGGGCTCCCTTCTCATCATGCTGAAGAAAGAGGGTTTCTACTCTCACTTGTGCACAGGTGGGTGGGCAAGCTTGTTACCTCAGCGAGGGCTAATCTGCCTGGTCGATGCTAAAGGATAAACACGTGCATTGATAGTTTAGTGGCAGGGAACTATGTTGTGTAAGTGCGATTAACTCACATTTCTTTCTGTTTTTTCATTCTGTACTACTTTCTTTTTTCTCTGATTCTCATTCTTTTCCCTCACTCAACTCCCTTTCTCTCTCACGTCCTCTGCACCCCTCACCGCCTCCCAGACAACGAGACGGTCGTCAGCAATGTGAGCTCCTGGGAGAGTGGTGATTGGCCGAGCTGCGTGGATCAGGAAGAGATGCTGAATCTGGGCTTCACAATTGGCTCCTTCCTGTTGAGCGCGGCCACTCTGCCTCTGGGGATCCTGATGGACAAGTTTGGGCCCCGCCCACTTCGCCTTCTCGGCAGGTAGGGGAATGCATGCTTTCATCGTCATCATCGCTGTTAACGTTTTAAAATGTTAACAAAGGTAATAAAAATGATTATTAGGAATTATGTTACCATCGAGCTAACACCTAAACAATCCCCACCATCATCATCCCCATCTTCTCCTATCTGTTTCGCAGTGCGTGTTTTGCGTTCTCATGTGCCCTGATTGCCGCAGCAGCCTACAACCCTGAAGGTAGGCCGCTGCCTCACCAACATTCCTTATGAGTACGATACTGAGGGTTGGCATTATGCTCTGATGCCTGAGGATATCTGGTAATAACCTGTTGATCAAGTCTGCTTGTCATTCATATCGCGAGAGCTCGTTTGAGTGAAATGATTGATCCATCATCCCTTTAAACCCCCTTCTTCTTCCTACTCTTTTCCCAGACTTGTCGGTCCTCATCTTCATCGCTGTCTCATTTAACGGCTTTGGTGGTATCTGCCTCACCTTCACCTCTCTGACGGTAAAACACGCACAGATGCACACACACACACACGGTTAGACTAACACGTAACACACTGAACAAGCAAGTTCACAGAAGCAGTAAACATGACATACATATATGTAGCTGTCACTCACACGCATATATTTACACTTACATTTAGTCATTTAGCAGACGCTCTTATCCAGAGCGACTTACAGTAAGTACAGGGACATTCCCCCCGAGGCAAGTAAGGGGAAGTGCCTTGCCCAAGGACACAACGTCATTTGACACGGCAGGGAATCGATCCGGCAACCTTCCGATTTCTAGCCCGACTCCCTCAGCGCTCAGCCATCTGACTCCCTCATATTTGTGTTACATGATGCAATAGGTTCCTAATAACGTGCCTAGGAGTGTGTGTGTGCTTGGATGCGTGTTTGTGTTGGCGCATTTATTTTGGCCGCAACTAGACACATGCGGTTCTGCCTTGGGGCTAAAATGCTGGCATGTGTTCCTCAACCAATCACATCTCTGATCTGTCTTCACGCCCTCCCCTTGCCCCCACCCCCTCTCCAAACCTGCCCAAAACACATAATGACACACACTCTGCTATCTCTCTCTCTCTCTCTCTCTCTCTCTCTCCCTCTCTCTTTCTCTCTCTCTCTCTCTCTCTCTCTCTCTCTCTCTCTCCCTCTCTCTCTCTCTCTCTCTCTCTCTCTCTCTCTCTCTCTCTCTCTCTCTCCTCTCTCCTCTCTCTCTCTCTCTCTCTCTCTCTCTCTCTCTCTCTCTCTCTCTCTCTCTCTCTCTCTCACTCTTTCCAACAGTTTCTTTCACTCTCCTGTCCTGTTCCTCTCATCTCCTCTTCAGGACTTCTAGAATGTAGTCAACGTTCTGACTCTAACTTTAGAATTCCCTGGTCTTTCTTTAGCGTACTTCCTCCTTTCCTCTTCAAGTCCGTCTGTCTCTCTTTTCCTCCCTTTCTCTATCTGTTTTGAGCAATCCTTATTTGAATCGATTGGGCAATTGCTAAGTAGGTTAGTGTGTGTGCACATTTTTAGGTGTGTTTTGATTTGTGGGTGAGTGTGTGTGTGTGTATGAGAGTATTTATATGTGTCTATCATTAGATGTTACCTGAACCGAGGGATCTTTCTTGTCCATGGGCTCTTAAATGACATGTCACCCATACTGTCTGCCTTACTATGTGTCTGTCTGCCCACTTGTCTGCCTGTCTGTCCACCTACTGCCTGCATGCTTTCATGTGTTTAGGTATGTGTGTGTGTTATATCTCCCTGTCCTGGTACACTACAACTGTTTATACTTGCTGTCAAAACCTGGAGCAAGCACACCCTTGGAAGGAGAGAGAGACATAAAGAGTTGTAAAGAGAAGGAGTCAGAGGGAAAAGTGGAAAAACAGAGAGGGAGAGTGATGAGGAGGGAAAGAGAGAGAGAGTATTAAGGGAAGGAAGGATGGAAAAACATTTGACAAAAATAGGTGAGGAGAGGAAGAGAAAGGGGGGGATGACGAGAAGGTCAAGAGAACGAGAGAATTATGTCCTTAGTTGAACTTAGAAACCACAGCCAAATAGTACACACATACACTTTGATCCTGCTGTTCATATCAAAACCACTGACGATATGTCTGTGTTCATGGGTTTATGCTTATGTTTTAAATAGCAAGACCTGCAGTGTATTTAAAGCAGGAGAGGCACCCAGACAAACAGAGATGTCCTGGCATGCAGATTGCTTCTGGGAAAGAGAGGGGATATGTATTATTAATTGAATAGTCTGTGTGAGTGTGTGTCTAAACAGTCACTTTATCATTGACTCAATGGGAAAGGGGATGACACAGCTGTTAGCATGGACTAACTATTTGCTACTGATTTTTCTGCACAGAAAACACTTGTTGTGCTGTTGGACACACCCCATTCCTACAACATGTCAGATCGTGGCTGTGCATTCCTAGTCACAGAGCTTACACAGACACTAAAGTAGTGTGTGTGTGTGTGTTTGTGTTAAACTGTGCATATGTCTTTCTCTGCGTCTCCCACATCAGAGCAGATCACATGGCCACCTGCTGGTCAACTTGTAGAACTGCAGCCTGCCCTTACACTTTCCACTTACTGTGATGGATGAGAAGAGAGTTGTTAATGAATGCTTACAGTATCTGTTTTACAGTCCCTGTTTTACTGTCCACATTCTTATCCCCTCACTTCATCCACACCGTTTTCTCTACTCTCTGCTCTCCTTCCCACTCTAGCTACCTAACATGTTTGGGAACGTGCGGTCCACCATTTTGTCCATCATGATTGGTTCCTATGCCTCCTCAGCCGTCACCTTCCCAGGGGTCAAAGTAAGAGAGTCAACTGAGTGGGTTTGATTTGACCCACACTCAGCACTTACAGGGTTGAAATGTTGATCTTATTGGGATCTTATTGGGTAAGACTAATTAAGGGCACTCAAGTTTCTAGCTGTATTTGCAAATAGAAGTTGACCCTGCATTAGGGTCCCACATGGAGTCTGATTTTCCTGTCTTTGTTTTGCCCTTGTCTCCTTCTCTCTCTCTCCCTCCCTCTCTCTCCCCTTCTCTCTCTCTCCCTCCCTCTCTCTTCCCTTCTCTCTCTCCCTCCCTCTCTCTTCCCTTCTCTCTCCTCTCTCCAGTTGATCTATGACATGGGTGTGTCCTTCAGGGTAATCATGTGGGTGTGGGCGGGGATGGCCTGCCTTGTCTTCCTCAACTGCTTTGTCAATTGGCCATCAGAATCTTTCCCTGCCCCTGAGGACATCAGATACACGTCAGTATCCATGACAACCCAATCATCATCATCATCATCATCATCATCATCCTCATCCTATTTAAATTATGTCACAGTATACACCATCTAGTTTGTCTCTGAACAAATTCAGTAACCTATTTCTACCACTCTTCTTGATCCCTCTTTTGAAATTATCCCTCTTTTTTGCTTCTATTTCTGTCTTATTCTCAGTAAAAAGGTGAAGCTGACCAGTATTGTCATGGACGACAAGCTGACAGGTGACCGCTTCTGCAGTCACAAGACCAGTCTTGAGGAAGGCATGGGCCTCAAGAACAGAGAACCGGGCCCTGGCTCAGAACAGAACGGTATGTCTATTATGCAGGGTGAGGAACCAACCTTAGAACCACACAAAACAAGATAGGAGTAGCGAGAAAGACTGGATGTTCTATCGCCCAAATCGAGACACAGATTTTAGTCCTTTAAAATCGAATCAAATGTGATAGAATGGAGTAAAACCATAGAACTGCTAAATAAACAGTAGATGTGGAACCCAAGAGAACCCAATAGAACTTAAATTGAACAACCCAACAGAACGTGACAGAATAGTCACTTATCAAGTCAACTATTTAAGCAGCCATACTCATAGCCCCGCCCTTTCTTGTGTGACATCAGAGGGTTCTCCACCATTCAGACGCTCTGTTTGCTCGCCCATCTTTCTCTGGAGTATCATCACTATGGCGATGACGCAGCTGCGCATCATCTTCTTCATGGGCGCCATGAACAAGATGCTGGAGTTCCTGGTCATCCACGGCGACCCGCACCGTAAGACCCATGTACACCCATGATACATGTCTATAGGTGGACCACTTATATTTCAGTTTTCTGAATATATACTTTATATATTTTATATATTATAAAATGATAATATATAATAATTATTATATTATTTTACTATTTTATACCCTTAGATCCTTATCTTCATAGTTTATAGGACTCCCTATATCTTGTATCTCGTATTTTTATATTTTGTATTTTCTATATTTAAATTGTACTCAGAGTGCTGTTCTGTACCCTGCTGCTGTTGTAAACTGCAATTTCCTCACTGCAGGACAAATAAAAGATGATCTTATCTTATCTTCTGAAAGAGTTGACAACCTTTATTAACTTGTCTGCCTGTCTGCCTGTCTGCCTGTCTGCCTGTCTGCCTGTCTGCCTGTCTCATCTGCAGCTTCTGAGGAGTTGGTGGAGGAGGCGGAGAAGCAAGGTGAGTGACAGGCTGGAAGAAAGAGGGGGAAGTTCCAGCAGTAGAAATCCATCTATTTAGAGGATGATCTCTTCATTATGTTTTTTTGGGAATCCTAGATTGATGTGTATCAGTCCTTAGGTTTATTGTTTACAAATAATTCACAAACTAAATGTATGTATGTATGCTTGCATGCTTGTGGGTGTGGACGTATGTGTGTGTATGTGTGCATGCATTTGTGTGTGTGTGCGTGCGTATGTGTATGTATCTGCATGTGTGTGTGCATGCTTTTGTGTGTGTGTGTGTGTGTGCTTGTCCTTAGTGGGTTTGTATGCGTCCATCTTTGGAACCCTGCAGCTGCTGTGTTTGCTCACCTGTCCTCTGATTGGCTATATCATGGACTGGAAGATGAAGGAGTGTGAGGTTGAGGGCGCCACACAGTCTGAGACTGTGAAGAGGTAGGTTTGTGTGTGTGTGTGTGTCAGGAGGAGTGTCCTAGAGTAAAGAAAAGAACAAATAATTCACTTGTTTGACTCTCCAGCCAACCAGAGCCTCCAAAGAGAGACAGGAAGATCCAGAAATTGACCAATGCCATCCGAGCTTTCATTTTCACCAACCTCCTGTTGGTCACCTTTGGAATTCTCTCCCTCGTAGATAATCTGCCGCTTCAGGTGTGAACACACACACATATATAAATATATATATACAGTGCCCTCCAAAAGTATTGGAACAGTGAGGCCAATTCCTTTATTTTTGCTGTAGACTGAAAACATTTGGGCTTGACATCAAACGATGAATGTGAAACCAGAGATCAACGTTTCAGCTTTTATTTCCAGGTATTTACATCAGGATCTGATGCACAAATTAGAAAATATCACCTTTTTGTTCGAACCCACCCATTTGTCACGTGAGCAAAAGTATTGGAACATGTGACTGACAGGTGTGTTTTGTTGCCCAGGTGTGTCCTATTACATACATTATTCAATCAATAAATACCACTGAATGTCTACACTCAGGTTCAGATTGGGTAAGATAGGTTTTGTCTATGCAGACTGTATTCAGAGGTGAAAACAACATGAAAACCAGAGCGCTGTCTTTGGGTGAAAAACAAGCAATTGTGAGTCTTAGAGAAGATGGAAAATCAATCAGAGCCATTGCAGAAACATTGGCCATAGCCAGTACAACCATTTGGAATGTCCTGAAGAAGAAGAAAACTACTGGTGTACTAAGTAACAGACGTCGAACAGGTAGACCAAGGAAAACATCAGCAGTTGATGACAGAAACATTGTGAGAGCTGTAAAGAAAGACCCTAAAACAACTGTTAGTGAGATCAGCAACAACCTCCAGATGGCAGGAGTGAAGGTATCACTATCTACTGTTCGCAGAAGACTTCATGAACAAAAGTACAAGGGCTACACCAGAAGATGCAAACCACTCATTAGCAAGAAGAATAGGAAGGCCAGGCTGGAATTTGCCAAAAAGTACAGAGATGAACCTCAAAAATTCTGGGACAAAGTTTTATGGACTGATGAGACAAAGATTAACTTTTACCAAAGTGATGGAAAGGCTAAAGTTTGGAGAAAGAAAGGAACTGCTCATGATCCCAAACACACAAGCTCATCTGTGAAACACGGTGGAGGTAATGTCATGGCTTGGGCTTGCATGGCTTCTTCTGGGACGGGCTCATTAATCTTCATTGAGGATGTAACACATGATGGCAGCAACAAAATGAACTCGGAAGTCTACAGAAACATTTTGTCTGCCAATTTAAGGAAAGATGCAACCAAACTGATTGGCAGAGCCTTCATCATGCAGCAAGATAACGACCCAAAACACACTGCCAAAACAACAAAGGAGTTCATCAGGGGCAAGAAATGGAAGGTATTAGACTGGCCAAGTCAATCTCCAGACTTAAACCCTATAGAGCATGCATTTTACCTGCTTAAGAGGAGACTGAAGGGAGGAACCCCACAAAACAAACAACAACTGAAAGAGGCTGCAGTGAAAGCCTGGGAAAGCATCAAAAAGGAAGAATGCAAAAGTTTGGTGACGTCAATGGGTCACAGACTTGCTGCAGTTATTGAAAGCAAAGGATTTGCAACTAAATATTAAGTCTTATTCACTTAAATATGTTTTAAGTATATCTGTTCCAATACTTTTGCTCACATGACAAATGGGTGGATTCAAACAAAATGTGATATTTTCTTAGTTGTGCATCAGATCCTGATGTAAATACCTGGAAATAAAAGCTGAAACGTTGATCTCTGGTCTCACGTTCATTATTTGATGTCAAGCCCAAATGTTTTCAGTCTACAGCAAAAATAAAGGAATTCGCCTCACTGTTCCAATACTTTTGGAGGGCACTGTATATATAAATATGGAAACGTCACCTACATGGATGATTGTCGTTTTTTACTTTCTTCCTCCTACTTTCTCTCTCTTTCTCACTCTCTCTCTTTCTCTCTCTCTCTCTCTCTCTCTCTCTCTCTCCCCCTCCCTCCCTCCCTCCCTCCCTCCCTCCCTCCCTCCCTCCCTCCCTCCCTCCCTCCCTCCCTCCCTCCCTCCCTCTGTCCCTACCTCTCTCACTCAGGTGGTCTCTTTCATTCTCCACACGGTGGTTCGAGGTTTTGCCCACTCCTGCTGTGGAGGTCTCTACGCTGCTGTGTAAGTACTGACTCGGGACCAGCTCTAATCACAGTTTACATACAGCTGATGCAGGCCAGGACCAGCTCTAATCACAGTTTACATACAGCTGATGCAGGCCAGGACCAGCTCTAATCACAGTTTACATACAGCTGATGCAGGCCAGGACCAGCTCTAATCACAGTTTACATACAGCTGATGCAGGCCAGGACCAGCTCTAATCACAGTTTACATACAGCTGATGCAGGTCATGACCAGCGATAATCATAGCTTAAATACAACTGGCCCAGGACCAGCTGTAATCAGTTTACATACATCAAAACTTGTAGGACCTGCTTAAAAAATGTAATACCCACCGTACTTTCTATATGCACAATGTACTTAAGTTTCTACATGCGCTATTTAAGGTCATTTTGGATCAAAGTGTGACGTAAAATGTAATATATTTTCTGATCAACGTCACCCTCTCCCACACCACCACAATTGAGAACTACAATTCTAATTGGCCACTGTGGCCCTGCCCCTCTCCAGATACCCGGCCAATCACTTTGGGACATTGACGGGGATGCAGTCTATGATCAGTGCTTTGTTTGCTCTGCTGCAACAGCCTCTCTTCATGGTCATGGTGGGACATCTCAACGGAGACCCATACTGGGTGAGACACACATAGACACACCGCATACACTCACATACACACACACAGATACACACACATTGCATACACATGCATACACACACAGATACACACACACCGCAAACACACATGTACACACACATATTCAAAAAATACACTCAGTCACACACTTGCAGGCATATTCCCTCATATCCAAATTTGAATACTAGCATGAGTGAATGCAGGGGCCGACTGGTACAAACACACAAACATCCATATACAAATACATCTACTTACATTATGGAAAACAGACCTCACTGAAACATCTTCCTTCACATGGGTGTCTCTCTCTTCTCCAATCAACAGATCAATTTATCCCTGCTCCTCTTCTCATTGGCTGGCTTCCTGTTGCCAGGATACCTGTTCTATCACCGTAGGAACCTCATGCGGGACAAGGCGGAGCGTGAGAAGGAGGCCGCAAACCAATCGGCTAGCGTAGCTCAAAGCCAATCAGAAAACGGACATCTAAAAAATCCAACCAACGGGAACATTGGTTCTGAGATATAGAAAGTCTTTGGCAGTATGCTATCCAACAACAGCCATTTGGATAGCCATTTTTTGTTGTTGGACACATTTCAAGTGGGGATCAACAAAACAAACTCTCTACACACCTAGCAACCAAACATTAAATGCCTTTAGAAAATTGACTTTTAGCTATAAAATATTTTAGCTAATGTTACATTTACACCTATGATGAACACGGTGATATTCATCTTAATCTCAGTTTACTGTAACACACTCAGTAAGAATTATGACCTCAAGGTCACCCTTCCAACAATCAAACACATGCATGTCAGTTTATCCTGTTTAAACAGGACGTAAGTCTCTATAGCCACCGGGCTTGCAGGTGTTACATTAACTACCTCCCCCACCCAACCTTCACCACAAACAGTTCATTTATTTTGGCCTCCAGCCTGGTGGGTCTCCTGTTTATTTATTTGTCGTCGTTCTCTCTTTCCTTCTCTACCATTTTGCAGATTCATCTGTCCAAATGCATTTATTTCTCTGTGTGTCCATGTTGACAGGCTTGGTTTAGGTCCTAATCAGAAACAACCCTTAGGCTCTGGTCCTTCGACACAGCTGGAAGTATCAGAAAGCAAGATGGTGGACAGCGCATGTGCTGTTTATTACAATCCATTCCACTCATATCCACAAGTAGACACAGGAAGGTCTTGAGGGCTACAGGAGTAAAGCCTAGAGGTTGTTTTTGGATACAATTATTGTAAGGATGAGTTAGGGCTTTTTGAGAAGCCTAATGTTTCTTTAGGGGAAAAACAATTCAGTAGTATTACTAAATGATTGTGAAATAAATAAATGGCTGTGGAATGTTGGGGTTTGTTTTGAGGTTGTAACCAGCCCCATTGCTGCTAATTGATCCCAGTCTGACTGTGAATGGTGATCCATAAGCAAGCTGTGCACTAGCCAAATACAGTATATTTACCCTAAAGTGTTCTCAATGCAACTGCTTAGTATGAATGCACACAGAATAGCAATGAAGGCACTAGTATTTTACAAAACAAATTAACAATGGAGGCCTATGAGAGAATGTTGCTAAGGCTAAACCAGCCACTGTAGCAGACTCTTTCACAATCAGGCCCTTTAAGTGAGTAGGCTACCGTGTATTGTATTTAAGTATTGTTTACTTCATCAGTTTAGTAATGCTAACGCTATTAAATTTTAGATGTAATATGTGTCTGCTCTAGATTTTCTGTTGTACTACACTTGTCCACAAAGGGCCTGTGTTTTTAAACTTTAGTGCTATCTGTTAACATTAAACTCAGCGTCGAATTGTAGAAAATGGAGAGGTCTGATCTTCCTGTATCCGCCCTCTTTTAGATCTCAGAGCCAATCGCAAAGCAATAGGTATCTTAACTAGCCAATCATTTATATTTGTCCGCGATGACCTCCGCACTTGCTTCCGCCCCTTTAATTCAGGTTGTAAGCATTGGCCGACTGAAAATACAGTTAGCGGTCGCACTGTTAGTTCAACATTGCACCACATTGCGAGGACGTCCTCGCATCCCCTTTCTTTTTCTGCGCTGTTTGTGTATTTTAGGAAATGGCTTTATTGACCCCTCTCCTCGCGTTCCTCTACCACTTGCCGCTAGTGTATAAGTGGCTGCTAAAACCGTATTATGTCTCGTCGCTTTTCATGTCGATAGCTTTCCTAGCAGTCCGCAAGACTCCAGGAATCTGCGATCATCTTTCGACACAACGGGAGGATGGCAATCCTTGTGACTTTGACTGGGTCAGTACCGAAGGGTGTGGAAATGGTTATTAAAACAAACGTAGCAAGTGGGGGGTGGTTAGAGAGACATGGCAAATGGGCCCTGGAATTAGCATTACAAGCTAAAAGCTGACGCAGCCTAGTTAACCAGTATAGGACTAGCTGTAACTCCGTACAATTGACTGATGGCTACGCTAGCTAGCCAGCTAATGTGTGGTTGCATATGCCATCAACATCCTACTCATGAGTTTAACTCAAGTCTGATGGATGGGAGGACAGTTTCGCCTTGCTCCTCTCAAGATTAGCCATCGGTTTCGGATGTATTTGTGAACGGGTGTTTAGATGGACAGGCCAGAACATGACGGGTAATAGGAGCAGGTGCACACCCATCTGAACGGATGCCAGCCGGGCCAGTGCTATGTCACTGCGGAGCTTAGCGGCCTTGTAGTGGCGAATATATAGCAAGGTAGCCAAATGACGCTAGGTAGGTAAGTAGCAACAGAGATGGGAGGTTTTATTTTACAGGACTGCATGTTTAATATAACAGTACTCCCTAGTACGTTTTACTAGTCTGTGCCTTCAGTTTCATGAAATGTGTGTTTGTCAGTGATGGTTACTGCTTATCTTGTCCTCAGAGAGAGGTGGAGGTCCTCATGTTTCTCAGCGCCATCGTCATGATGAAGAACAGGAGAGCCAGTAAGTAGGGGTTTCGTTCTTAGATGCGACACACTCCTCTCACAGGTCGTCGTACCACCTTAGCTAGTGTTCATGGAGATTTGAGAGGTAAGTGTACCACTCCACTGTGGTTGTTGGTACACGTCGGAAAGAGTTGTTTTGTAAACAAGGAGTGAAGAGATGGTCTGGGAAAGGGTCTGAGACTGTTTTGTGTTTGTCATTGACACTTTCTTATCTGTGCTTTTATGGTTGGCCATTGTTCCTTTGTTATTGTTCACATCTTCTCCTGATACCTATTCTTAAATTCACTCAGTTTTTTTCTTCTGTAATACTTTATCTTCACCCTCCTCCCCCCACAGTCACGGTGGAACAGCATGTGGGGAACATCATCCTCTTCAGCAAGGTGGCCAACGTCATTCTCTTCTTCCGACTAGACATCCGTATGGGCCTACTATACCTCACCCTCTGCATCGGTCAGTACACACACACACACACACACACACACACACACACACACACACACACACACACACACTCACCTTTAGGTATCAACGGCAAACACTCACACACACACACACACACTGCATCAGTACACACAATAATGCATCACCTGCATTGGCCTGTAACCCCTCCACACACACACACACACCGACTCAGTGCTCTGGTGTGATTGTGTGTTTCAGTACTCCTGATGACTTGCAAGCCTCCTCTCTACATAGGCCCTGAGTACATCAAATACTTCAGCGATAAAACCATAGAGGTGAGCTCCATACATCCGTCCTCTCCCAAGAGCCTGCGCTAGTGGAACATATGCAGCGTAACAATGTGGTGTGTGTGTTCGCAGGATGAGTTGGAAAGAGATAACCGTGTGACCTGGATTGTAGAGTTCTTTGCCAACTGGTCCCCTGAGTGCCAGTCCTTCGCTTCTGTCTACGCAGATCTGTCGCTCAAGTGAGACCACACACACACACACAGCATCACAGCTTCCTATTACGAAATGACAGCTAGTTACACATACCATGAAAAACACACAGTCCTATCTCCCACCACTAAATGAAGCAGTGTGTCCGAATTGCAGAGTAAACTCTGGAATTTTTTCGCAGGTACAACTGTACCGGGCTGAAGTTTGGCAAGGTGGACATCGGCCGATATGGAGACGTTTCTAAGACGTAAGTGTCTGTCGCTCTGTCCGTCTGTCTGTCCAACCAACTCACCAGTCAGCTCAAACCATATTTTCTCCTTATTTTTTTCCTCAATTTTATCTCTGTCTCTCCCACTCCATTTCCCTCCCCTTAATTCCCATTTTCCTCTCCCAGGTACAAGGTCAGCACCTCCCCCCTGTCCAAGCAGCTGCCCTCTCTGGTGCTCTTTCAGGGGGGGAAGGAAGTGATGAGGCGCCCCCAGGTGGACAAGAAGGGAAGGGCTGTGTCCTGGACCTTCACTGAGGTGAGAGACAAGCACACACTCTAGCCCGTATTTATTTCTAGTGTTAGCCAGGTAGATGAAGTGGGCTAGTATCACATGCACACACACACACAGACACCTGTAACCCATCCTGTGTCATCAGGAGAACATCATCCGTGAGTTCAACCTGAACGAACTGTACCAGAAGTCCAAGAAGCTCTCAAAGAGCAAGGGTGACCATGCCGACAAGCTGAGCGAATCACAGTTCCCGCCTGTCCCCGAGGAGGAGGAGCCAGAGGCAGAGGTCGACGCCCAGGAGGAGACAGAAACCAAGAAGGACAAATAGAATCTCTTGGGGACCTGGGAGAATGCGGTGACATCACAATGGGACTGGGTGGTGTTATGCAAATGCAGAGCGAGGCAGTAGAAGGCGTGTCGTTGAAAGGGAACATCGTTGATTGTGATTTTGTTGTTTTCCTTAATTCTTTTCAATTTTGCAATGAATTTTTAGTTGCAAAACCAGTTTTGGTGATTGTTAATGCATTAATATCTGTGATATGTTAATATAAACTAACTTAAATTTTGCTTACTTCCATTAGTTTAAATGACATTGTTTCACTACCAAGTCCCTGGAGCCTCAAAGCTCAGGTCTGCACTTCTACACCGAACCATTCCTTTATTTAAAACTATTCAGCTTACTTGCTCTGTCAGGTAAACAATATCAAGTGCACCCATCGACATATTAGATGTGTAGATGTAATGGACCAATGGCAGGCTTTGGCACAGAGGCACGTCATGCCAGTCAATCTGAGTCACTTTCAAGTGCAACATGCTTATCTATTGGTAGACAAATGTGTCATGTTACCTACCTCCATTGATGATGATGATGATGAAGACGATTAAGATGGTTTTCTGCTGTGTGTTTTTTGTGTGAACGAGTCCTAAAGACACATTTTACCCAAGAACAGTTTCTTCTAAATGTTCTAGTGTAGTCTCTACTCTGGGCGCTACTGTGTTCTACTGTATGTCTGTTCCACTGGCTGCATGTCTGTTCCGACATGCCTACTATCATCTTTATCATCTAGTCACACGATCGTGACTTGTTAGGTCCTTACAACATCGGAAGGAAGATGAGGGAGAGAGGCTAGTCAGGGGTGTCCAATCCTGGTCCTCGAGGGCCACTGTCCTGCATGTTTTAGATGTTTCCCTGCTCCAGCACACCTGATTCAAATGAATGGTCATTACCTGGCTTCCACAGAGCTTGATAACGACCCATTCATTTGAAACGGGTGTGCTGGAGCAGAGAAACATCTAAAACATGCAGGACAGTGGCCCTCGAGGACCAGGATTGGACACCCCTGGGCTAGGTGATACATTCCCCATCAACCAAACGTCCATTTTGTTGCTCCTATGCTTCAACCAAGTGCTTCTCTCTGAAGATGGTCTCTTCCTTCCTTCTTCTGCTCCATCTCTCTGTCTTTCTTCCTGGTTCAGTGACTCCTCTGATTTGTGAGCTCAACAATGTGACTTATCCAGAGTTTCTTATTTTATAAAACCTGTTATGTTTTTGTAAACCAGTAACTTTTAACACTTTATTATTTCTTTCCATGCTGTTTTACAGTGTGTCATTTGGTTTGTGGAACATATTTCTTTTCCATTCACGTTTGAATTTTCAATAAAAGCAACCGTCCTTTTTCTCTTCCTCTTGAAGAATCTGACTAGACTGAATGGGGGATCAGAGGTTTTGTGGAGCACAGCTATTAAACATGTCGTATCAGATATTCAAGGGGAGAAATCTTTTTCATAGAATTCCATGACAATGTTGGAATCCTGCAGCTCATCTGGAAGTTCTATCCTGAGTGTGAGTCCCTGTCTGTGTATGATACGATCCTGCTGGGAGTGAACCTAGTTGAGTATTTGGTTACTTGGGGATCCAAGTTTTTTCATGCAATAAATAAATGTGCACATACATTTTGAGAACAGTTTGTGTTTGTAACAAGAGCTACAATTGTCCATATCATTTACCCTCAGTATTACACATGCCATGTTCCTCAGTGTATCACATCTATTGTAGCAAAGCAAAAATCAATCAACAAATGAGTGAAAGGAATATGCAATATTTTTTTTATTTTTTAAGTTAGGGGTATAGTGCTATATTTACCTATGTGAGTGTACAGTCAGGATGCACATAGTAATGGGGGCTTGTGTTCGAATCCCGTTCCAGCCATTGAACAAGAAGGCATAAAAAGCAAAACAGTACACGCACACAAAGGAG
This sequence comes from Hypomesus transpacificus, assembly GCF_021917145.1. Lineage (NCBI taxonomy): Eukaryota > Metazoa > Chordata > Actinopteri > Osmeriformes > Osmeridae > Hypomesus > Hypomesus transpacificus. The sequence continues at coordinate 12,474,521 of NC_061081.1, read as the reverse complement.
TAATTGTTTTGAGTGTAACTGTTTTACAATAATAGTTTTTACGGCATTGTTGATCTTACACTGGGTACGTTAGTCTCGAGTTAATTATATTTGAAATCTGATCTTTCAATGATACAGGTGACCAGGTAAAGAGTACATTCAGTTATCTTTATTCAGTGTTGAGGAGCACATTTTCAGTTCATATTTAACACAAAATCAGTACAACGGGTTTTATTAAAGCTAGTAGTCTCCTCCCGCGATGAAGACAAACATTACAGCAAATCATAAGTGCAGTTGCGTGTAAGGACAGGGTTGAAGTAAAAACAGAGTCGTTCATTTAGATGGTTTCAAACTAGTGTTGAGAGACGGTTGGAGTAATGTGGGGAGACTACTATTGAAAAGCCAAAGTGAAGTATGAAGTATCATTCGTTTATTGCCAATAGGACAGCTCTCAATTAAAAATGTACCAATGCCGTCTGATTCAAACCAGTATTACTGCACAATGTTTAAAAAAATAATTGACATAACAACCATCCCTTTACAGCTTTCGTTGAGAGCAAGTACAATTTACTGCCAATACGACAGTTTCCTTATATGAATGAACAATGCTTTCATGTTTAATTTAATATCTATTTGTCCAAAATAATAAGTATAAGCACCAGTGTCCCAACAAGCAATGTTGACATACAGTACATGAGCAAAGTCCTAAACTCCGGTAACTAAACTAGGATGTTTTATGGACAACTAGTCCATAGATTTCTTTTAAACATGGATCTCTATGTTTAACCACATATTGCCCTTTTGAGATACATTACATTGTGGGACACCCTGGCCGCTTCACTGTCATCATGACATCATCAAAACAGGACAGTACATCACAGTTCTTTGGATGGATGCATTTGATGGAAGGATCGTTATAGAACATGCCGCACTAACGTTATCAATAATAAATAGTGACTTTGCCAGCACATCGGTGTGCGTTTGGCTGAGTCTCAATCCTGCAGTATGTGCATACTACTAAACCATGGGATGTTAAAGGAGGCAAGCCAGGTTATAAAATAGGATTGAGACACAGCCTGTAAGCCACAGTGTGGTGGTCTGCCTGCCCTGGTAACTTTGATCTTCTAGAGAAGACAAACACACCAAGCTTTTGGGGCGAACATCAGATCTTCTGCACCAGTAGCAGCAGCCCACAAATAGACAGGTTTTACAACGCATCTTTCATGCAACGTGACTTTGTGTTTATATGATTAACTTTTCAGAAAGAGAATGTTCATAAGCAGTTACAAAACCCCCCAAAAGGCTCCATTTTAAAACTTGAAAGGTCCTTGGTTGCTGCATCTGATCCTTGGGTCTACAAGCAACAAGCAGCCTTTCAAAACCATAGGAGCAGCGGATCTTAGCAGTGTAAAATACAGAGGAAAAATATTAGATTCCGTACACCTCACAATAAACTTAATCAACTTATTGCACAATCTGTCTTCAGTCACACATAAGTACAGGTAAATGACCAGCAAACCATTATTAACATATCAAAACAGGCCATGAGACAAAATGTCCTTTATTAAACGCACACACACACGCAGGGTGGAATGATCTGTACAGTAAATAAATAAGCTGGCAAGTCACAGACTAAATCAAACACACCCTATAGCAGGTGTCTGAGAGAGGTGGATCTGAGGCAAGATGAACAGGAGAAGCACCTGTTAACTGTCAGTACAAAGTTAGAGCACCCGAGATACTGTAGAAAACTAAAAACGTGACCAAAGTAAAAGAAAGTGACTTACCTACTTGAGCACTGCAAACATGAAGAGGCAGGACCTCTGGATTGTAGAAACGTGACAAGACGCTGCTTCTCATTACCCATCCTGCCCCTCCCAGCACTCCCAGTACTTACCCAGTGTCTATACAGTCTCATACACCTCTGACACACACACACACACTCACTCGATAGCCTGTAGCACAGCACACAGGATGGTGGCGAGTTATACCACTCTTTGACACACACACACACACGCGGCTAATCGCTGACTTCAGGTAGTAGTATTCATCCCCTTCTCCCTGCAGCCAATCAGAAGCCTCAGCCCGGTGTCTGTTGTCCATGGGTGCCATAGGTCAGCCAGCCCTCCCGGGGGCGCCCTCTCTATGTCTGAGCCTCGGGCAGAGGCAGGCCGGGCTCGCAGGACGCAGTGGAAGGGGCCAGGCCCTTGACCCCGCGACATAACAGCCCCTTGGTTGCCGAGGCAGCAGAGACCTCACTGCCGTTAAGGTTCCGGAACAATCTACGGGATGGAACGCGACGAGGGGTAGGCCCCGCCCCTCCTGGGCACAAGGAGGGGAAACTCATACCAATCAGACAGCATCCAGGGCAGGAAATCACCTCATCCTGCTCGGGAGCGGGACCAACAGGGGGGTCGGCTAGGGGGGAACAGTAGCCGTTAGCCCCTCTCCCCCAACCACCCGGCCGTCCAATCACCACCGGCGAGCCGTTGTTGTTGTCCAACAGAGTTGTTGTTGTCCGTGGCAAAGGGGGTAGGCAAGTAGGTCCGTTGGAAACGGCACGGCCCCAGCCATTGGGTTGTAAGAAAGGGGAGGAGGATGGCGCAAGGAGTGGCCCTCTTGGACCAGGAAGAGCACCCTCCAGTATGTCAGGGGACCTACTACAGTCCATAGGCTCTTCTAGACACACGCCCTCCTCCTCCTCCTCCTCCTCTTCGAGGCATTCCAGAGACACCATCTCCAGTTCCAGAGGCAGCCCAGAATCGTCTGCAACATTCGTTCCTCCCTTCCTTTCCTCCTCCGCGTCCTCCTTGCCTCCCTCCTCCACTGCCACGTCCTTCTGCAGCTGGGGGTCTCGCAGCAGGGTGAGGGTGCGGCCCAGCTCGGGGGTGCAGGGCAGGGACTGGCACCTACGGGGGGGTCCCCTCAGTCCCCGGGAGCCTCGGAGGGTGGGGGAGGAGCAGGGGTCCGGGGCGGGAGGGGGCAGGGTGAAAGTCAGTGAGATGACGGACTTGCTGGGGGTGTCATACAGCTTGATGCGCCCCCCGTTGAGATCTTGCCGCAAGGAGAAGGGGTTCACGCGAGCCGGCGTCCCCAGCGGAGGCGTTGCTGGGGGCAACATGTCCGACTGGCTCCGCGACAACCGCTGGTCCCCCGTGCGAAAGGGGGAGCTCCGGCGGCGGTAGGGGCTGACGGTGACGGCGACTGGTTCTGAGGGGAGAACAACAGAATAAGAATTACTTTTAGGGAACGGGGAGAACGTTTGGTTAGAAACGTTAGAGAACGTGTCCCATTATGATAATTGTTCCTCTTGTGGCTCTGTATCACTCCCCCCACCCACTGCCCCCCACCCCTCTCACTGCATCACTCCCCCCCCCCACCTCTCTCTCTGCATCACTTCCTGCTTGGTCTCTGATCTCTTACCCGATGCCGTGGGTTTCTCCCTCTCCTCCTCCTCCCCTCGGTCCATCCCCTCCAGGGTGACAACGATGTCGGAGAACGAGGGACGCCTCTCTGCATTCATCTGAGGGCAGGGAAAGGGATGAAATGGGCTGGTACAGGGAAGAAGGTATCGTCCAAACGTGTGTGTTTGTGTGTGTGTGTGCCCATCTGTGTGTCGTTTCTCCTACATTGCAGCAGGTGACGGCCAGGCTGAGGAAGGGCAAAGGACAGTCACCGATCATGTTCTCGAAGGCGTCCACGTCCAGACCGAAGTCCTGAGGACAAACAACAGCACTGCTTTAGGCATCTCTGCCATCATCTCAATCATCGTCATCACCACCACCACCATCATCACCATCATTATCATCCTCATCCCCATCTGCTTGACATTGCTGTCGAGCTGGACCATGACACTTTGAAAGAGATAGATCTGTAGCTCTCTCTTAGCTTTTCAGGTGTTTTATTTATTCCTTTCCACTAAGCAATGTATGGTATTTGCTGCGTCCACTATGATTCCACTAGGAGCGCTCGTCTCACGACTCTCTCCTGCGCTCGCAGACAGCGAGCTTGGAGCTCACTGCAGTGATTAAATATTCAGCTGTTTTCCTTGCAGTCTCTGTGTGATTTTTATGTAATGACGGGAGAAAAGAACTCCAGAAATCTGGGTCAGTGAGCAGAATGAGCTAACTGGAAAATTATTAGTAGAAACTGTGAAAAAAGTTCCATTTGTGGTTAGGATTTGGTTTAAGGTAGGTAAAATGGGGTTACGGGATTAAGGGTCCGAATTAAGACTAGGGACTATCTGGAGCTAGGGTTTTTGCTGGAATATAAAGACAGGGTTGGGTTAGGGGGTCAAGGGTCAGAGTTTGTGTTATATACCTCTGTGCGAGGCAGAATGTCCGGGTCGGCTTCTATCCGAGCGATGATCTCACACAGGATGATTCCATACGCAAACACGTCCACCTGGGGTTGGAGGTCACAATAAGCCAATCAAACAACAGCAATAGTCCCCTGCCATTTCCATAGTCAGTGTCCAGATGAAAGTTTACCCAGACTGCCTCCCTCTCTTCTTTCTTTCCTCCCTCTTTCGCTGCATCCTTTCTATCCCTCCCTCCTTCCTTCCCTCCCTCCATCTGTCCATCCACACTGGTGTCCTTTCTTGTCCATCTTATCCCTTCATCCTTTCCGTTGTCTGCTACCTTCTGGTTGTAGATCTCTCCTCTCAACACCTCGGGAGCCATCCAGTACGGAGAGCCCACCACTGCCAGCGGCTGCTTCTCCACGCCGTCGCTGTGACAACAACACACAGGTCAGTCGCTAAGGCAACGAGACACAGGTCAGTCACAGTGACAACCACAAATGGGCCAGTCGCTGAGGCAACAACACACAGGTCAGTTTCTGTAACATCACAGAGGTCAGCCTGTGGTCACTAGGCTTAACTACCATGGAGTATTAAGGTCAGGCCACAATGACTGACCACTGAGTGACTACCAGACAGTAGTAGACATGCTGACAGTCGTTGATCCCATTGACCCGTACTAACCTGTAGTCTGGGATCTTCTCTGCCAGACCAAAGTCCCCCACCACGGCCGTGAACACCCCGCTCTCACAGCGCACCAAGCAGTTCTGGAAGAGGGGTGGAGGGAGGAAAGGAGAGGGGATGAAAAGGCAGAAAAGAGCGAAATTGATGGAGGAGAGAGAACAAAGAGGATGGAGAAAAAGGGAGGAGAAGATAAATGGTTCAATAAAATGGTGTCAGGGAAATATGGGGGGCTTGTGTGCATGAGCGTGTGCATCCCTACCTTGGAGGTGAGGTCCCTGTGGAAGATGCCCTTGCTGTGGAGGTACTGCAGGCCCCTGGCAATGTCCAGAGACAGAGCCATCCTTACACCCCACGACAGGTACATGTCACTGTCTAGGAGCTGCTCCAGGTTACCCCCGTTAATGTACTGAAAACACAAACACAGGACCAACACAGGATTAGACACACAATAAGACATGCACAAAAACTAGATTTTCAATACAGATTGAAAATCTAGGTCTTTCATCCTGTTTTTACTACCTTTTTAAAAAACATTTTTAAAGATTTCGCTGTCTGATTCTACTTGTTTACGGTGGACAGCAAATGAGCTGTACCTCTGTTAGAGCATGCAGCTGGCCTTCATGTACACACACTCCCAGAAACCTGGGAGAACAGAGAGAGAGAGAGAGGAGGAGAGAAAGAAGATGACAAGAAGTTAGAGGAAGAAAAAAAAATAGACACACAGATTGGTGAGCATCTCATGACTGTGTATGTGTAAGCATGAGAGTGTGTGTGTGTGTGTGTGTGTGTGTGTGCGTGTGTAAGCATGAGCGCATGCGTGTGTGTGTGTGTGAGAGTACCTGAGGATGTTGGGGTGGCAGAGTCGGTTCATGAGCTGCACCTCCCTCAGCATGTTGGCCTTATTGCTGGCCAGCGTGTTCATCTTCAGGGCCATCACCTGCCCTGTCATCCTGTGCTGCACCTGCAGGGGGAGACAGAGAGCACACAGACACAGCATTAGGCCATCTGCACACGTTCAGTATGTATGTGTGTGTGTGTGTGTGTGGGGGAGGTATTATTTGTGGGACAGTGAATGGGGGTCACAGATAAACACTTCCTGTACATATTCAGCAGAGCGTATGTATAACTTCCTGTACATGCAATCAAATACACTAGAGAATATTGAATACTTCCTGTACATGCAATGAAAATACGAGAATATCTAATACTTCCTGTACATACAGTAACTGTACAGTAGAGCATGTTTAATCCATAGCAGGGATTAAAGACCTGATTCCTTCTTCATGACAGATGAGCCCAGATGGACTTTGGGTTTTATCCACCTTTTACATAATACTCATAATCATCATTAACATATCCATGTCTGTGGCAGTCTTCATTATGGTTCCCATATTGATTATAGGAACAAGAATATTGGGGAACAAGAATATGAATCCCCATTCATATTCAATATGATATATTCATTAGATCACATTCCCATGAGATTGTTAGAGGGCCGCTTGAAGGAGGGCCACCCCCCAGCTGTGCTCACCTACCTAACAGTTTACTGAGGGAGCAGATGGAACCCAACATGCATGTGGCTTCACATTAACTCCGGGGATAGAGATGAGCAGGGCAACTGGCAGTACTGTAAATGACTATGTGTGTGCGTGCAAATAAGAGAACACTGTTGCATGCAGTACATACTGTTGCATGCAGTATCCACACTGTAGCATGCAGTATCCACACTGTAGCATGCAGTACGTACTGTTGCATGCAGTATCCACACTGTCGCATGCAGTACATACTGTAGCATGCAGTATCCACACTGTAGCATGCAGTATCCACACTGTTGCATGCAGTATCCACACTGTTGCATGCAGTATCCACACTGTTGCATGCAGTATCCACACTGTAGCATGCAGTATCCACACTGTTGCATGCAGTATCCACACTGTTGCATGCAGTATCCACACTGTTGCATGCAGTATCCACACTGTAGCATGCAGTATCCACACTGTTGCATGCAGTATCCACACTGTAGCATGCAGTATCCACACTGTAGCATGCAGTATCCACACTGTTGTGGATGTCAGGCAGTGTACCTTGCTGGCATGAAATGGTGGGCCCATTGACGGGTGGGTGGTTGTTTTTGAAGGAGTCTGGACCTGAGAGTGTGTGTGTGTGTGTATGTATGTGTGTGTGTATTAATAGCCTTTCAGCACTAATAGGCTTTCCCATCACTCCTCTTGATCTGCACAAATCCAGTATATCGTCAGTGACATCACAGACACGACACACAGTCCCGCTCACACACACACACACACTGGGCTACTACAGTATTGGAGTAAGTAGACCACCAACCCCCTTCCCACCCCCCCTTCCCCCTCAAACACGCGCACACACACAAACACACATTATCTCAAGCACACACGGACACACAGTCTCACAAAGACACACACGCACAAGTACAGACCATTCCAAACACATCAGTCAAACCTCTAACGTTGTAAACTGCCATCAGACAGGAACCGCTCCCGCTACTCCTATCACCAGGCCAAACAAGCTTCCTGACTGATGAGCTGTCCTCTAAATCAATAAGACCTGGAGGACGCGCAACAACATACAGTGGAGACTGTGAGATCGCACACCATAACCCCTGGCAGCATCAGCTTCCAGTAGAGGTAAGGATCAAGGAAACAGTTGAATATAGAACATCGACAACAGTGATTCACTGGTGACGTGAATAGTAATAGTAATTAGTAATAATGAATAGTGACTTGACTGAAGCCGGCGGGCGTCAGACTAAGAGAACCAAACACACGTATGGGAAATGCCCTGTGATAAGCTTCTTTTCAGAACTCTGGTTTCAGACGTGTCGCCTGGACAGCTGTTTCCATCAGGACATCGCTCAGCGCTGACTCAGGAGGTGATAATAGCACAATCTTTGGTAGGTCGGGGTACCAATATCGGCCTATCAGAGCTTGGATTTGGTTAAGGATGTGTGTGTGTTCTAAGCTGTGCATGTGTACTAGGTTGTGTGTGTCCTATGAAGACATATCTTATAGGACCTAGGTTGTGGGTGTCTAGGTTGTGGGTGTGTCTACTAGATTGTGGGTGTGTCTACTAGGTTGTGGGTGTGTCTACTAGGTTGTTTGATGTGTCTCCTAGGTTACGGATGTGTCTCCTATGTTGTGCATATACTGAGTCAAGTGTTGGCTAAGTTACGTGATGCAAATTGTATGTGTTGGGTGTGTTTCCTACAGCATGTTGTGTGTGTGTGTGTAGGGTGGGTCTGTGTCCTGGGCGTACTAGTTATTGTGTGTACTAGGTCATGTGCGTGTGTTGTAGGCTGTGCATGTGTAATTGGTAGTGTGTGTGTGTGTGCGTGTGTTAGGTAGTGTGTTATCTGGCGTGTGCTAGCCCTGCCTCCTATCTCCTGTGAACATCTGGAGAGCAAACACAGGGTTAGGCTGGACAGTGTTTGACCAGAGCAGAAACAGGCAGGGTCTGTTTAACCAAGTTAGGTGGAGAAAGGAGTTGTAAGCTCAAGGTGTGAGTGTTTCAAGATGATAACAAGGCTGGAATGCTGCTTATTAGACTGCAGACCACAAATGTAGTCTCTCTCCCTCTCTCTCTCCCTTTCTCTTTCCCTCTTGAGTGGGCAGCTCTGACTGTTTTATGGTCATGCGTAGGAAGATGAGTGGCTTAATGAGAGAGAGAGGGAGAGAAAAATGGAGAGATAGGAAAAGGGACTTAGAGATAGACAAAAAAAGAGGGAGAAAGACAGAGGGAATGTGTGTGTGTGCGCATGTTTGGGTCAGTAACAAGCAATCATGTGTTGACAGGAAAATATAACACCATGGGTAGTTTGCATTTATACTGCAGTCATTGACCTTGTGGCTTGTGGTTTCAAGCACACACACGTACACACACACACACAGGTGACTTAAATCTACTTAGCCTAGTCAGTGAGTGCAACCTGTCCTCTTGGTATAATCACACGGTCACCTATGACACACCCGCACATACACACAGTCACAGGACACACACACACACACAAACAATTTGACAAAATGCCAACATGGTTGTCAACTGCTCTGAACTTCCTGGGTTGAAACACGCACAAAAACACACAAGCTTTGCCCCTCTCATACGCAGACAGTCCAATGCCTAATCTATCTGGGTGTGTTTACAACAGCACAGCCCACTGACTCCTGTGGTGTTCGGCCTCAAGCACATTTACTTAATGGGATAGAGCCTCACACCTGGGTTCCTGGGTCTGGGACTGCTAAAGGGGTGTGTGGAGGGGCGTGCGTGTGTGTGAGAGAGTGTGTGTTTGTGTGTGTGGAGGGGGGGGGGGGCGGGTTGTTTCTATAGCGGTGTGTATGTGAGTGTATTTGTGCGTGTAAGCCTTGCGATGGGTCAACTAAAGATTGGGTTAACTAAGGATGTCCCAGGCTTTATGTGAGGTAGTGAGGGCAGGTTATGAACCTCGGGTCTGCAGGACCTGGTTGATCTAAGGTGTTCTGTGAGAGTGTTGTCATCTTGAATTCCAGATCCATGCTAACATTTGGCATGTTACAAACTCTGCCTTTAAACTTTTTATAAACGCTCGGGTGATGGATCCTATACTCTTAATATGCAGCAGTGAAGGCAGATTTAATCATAGCCCTAAAGACCAAGTTGTTGATAACTAGTCAACTGCAGGTCATTGAGAATCATAAAAATCTATACTGTTACCTTGAACACCTCTGAGAAGAAGCCTGAGCCTATTTTCTCGCAGAAGAAGTCGTCGATGCGCGCGAGGCTGGACACAGCGCTCCGCAGGGCCCGGTATGATGATGGCCGGATCCGGTTCGGCGCATGAACGCCATGCAGAGGGATGTCCGCCGCCTCTGGGTCGCCGTTTTCGTGATCCATGATTACGACACTTTCGGTCGGTGACACGGGCACGTTTAGATCGCAGTCCGGGAGCGCACGGCTCCCATTGCCGAGGTTTTACTAAGGCCCTTCTCTCCCTTTCGCGAGGATATTAATCGGTTAGCGTACCCCCGGAGTAGGATGTCAAGACGCAGTTCCTCCACAAATCAAATAGAATCCTCCGTCTCTGCCGTCATGCGGAATCCTGCGTCTAGGACGTGAAGAGGCTTGGTTCACTCCGTCATCCCGCTGCTCAACGAGTGATGCTGCGCCGAACGGTACCGCCGTCGTTACGGTGACGGAATAGGGAGGCGGAGGGGGGCGTGCAGCCAGCCGGTGCCTGTTAGTCCTATGAGGCCTCCGCACTGGAGCAAGGCAAGGCAGAGCTGTCAGACTGGGAAGAAGGAAGTCCGGTTAGAAGCACAGCGCGATACAGTGGTCCATCCTTCACATGCTCTTTCTAAAGCGTTTGTGTGGGATGTGGGAAAATATTTCAGTTTAAGACAACAACAAAAAATCAAATTTAAAACAGCCGTATTGCAATCCGATAGGGCCTACATTAAACGCATGCACATTAAACGTTCCAGGTAGCCTATAGTTAAATATTCGCTACACTATAGAACTGCTACTTAACCACAACCTACATCTGATTCGGTCACTAAAGAGGCACCTTGCTGTGTGTGCTAAGCCGTGCCCTCGCCTCGTATTAGCCACTCTGTCGAAGAGGCTCCGTAAACGCCGTAAACGTAAATTCTAGCAAAGTCAATGGGTCTAAATTACTGACTGATTGGTGAGTTATTGCAGTAATTGCTTCAATAGCCTAGACCATTACATTTTGAATGCTTCTCTTGCACGTCAGTCGGCTGGTTTCACTGTGCCGTTATTTACCAAGGGGGTAGAATACAGGCATAAATCGCGGGGGGTGACAGCTATCATGGCTGTGTAGACGAAGGCTATTCGACGCTTACCTTTTTTTAAGAGGCAGTGTGAATGTCCTTCATAGACATGAGCGATATCCTTCTCCTCCTTTCAAAAACAACAACAGAATTATAAACCGTTACAATCTTGTCGAACTGAGGTAAATCCGCCGTGGAGATCTCGTTCGTTTAAATCTCTACCGGTCGGATCCCCGGTTCTCTAGCCTGGAGTAACTGCTGGTGATATATAGGCTACATCTGGTTGGTCGAGGTATTGGCCGAGCCTACGAGACGAACGTGGGTCGCATTTTCCCAAGGATGTCTAGGATCAGATTTACTCTCTGCTAATCTGAGCTCAAAGCAATGCTGGGTGAAACACAAAACCGCTCCCAGATCAGTGTTTACAGACGTCGTATCCCTACTTCAACGTCAGGCGGAAATGGGTGTGCAATTAAAAAAATGCTTTCATGATGCTTCAATTTTAAGACACGCTTTTACTGACGCTGGCAAGAATTATTAGCAAAAATGTAGGCTTATAAGATAAATATGTCATGTTTTGGCCCCAAGCAAAGCTGTATATTTATTTGACAGTCTAAAAGTAATTCCCAACTGCTTTGAATTGGCTGAACATAATACTGTCACTGCTACACTGTCAGGCTACTAATATTTTTTTTTACTGATTATATACGGCAAGCCCATATATGATTTTTATTGGCCAATTACCTGTGTGACTATTTATCTAATCATCTGTCCTAATTATTGTTTATTGTTTAGCTGCCAGTGAGATGTGTGAATGACGTGGTCAGTTCTGACTCCGTTTCGCCCACTGATCGTCCCACAGACAAGTGACATCATTATTTCACTTCAAGCCGCAACATCCAAAACATTAAAGCTAGAATGACTCACAGCAGGGCCAAACGCGTGTAAATGTTATATCTGCCGCAATGTTTCTCTGTCTTTGTGAAAATGACCTCACTGTTCCTAATTGAGAATGATTAAGTTTATTCCAGATGTGTGTAATATTCGTGATGTAGGCTACTTTTAAATTGTGACGCCCTCTTGTGGTATCTCTTAGTTTTAGAGAATCAAAGTGATGGATGACTAAATTCCCAACCAAAACTGGATTAGTTTTAGTTTTTTTAACAGTGTCTTCAACTGCAAGAAATTTCAACACACTATTGAAGAACATTGTATATGTTGTGCAATTTATTTAACATTATATTGTACTGTATATTATAATACTTATATACACTTACATTATAGTGTTCATTAGTTAAACTATGTAACATTCTAAAATATATCACAATAACAGCGGCGTCTAAAATGCGTCATTCGGGTATGTTACAGTAGATAAATCAAAGTGCAGTCACAAAACAGCAGCATATCACCCATTGTCAAAAAAGCCTGACCTTAAAAATGCACTTTGAAAAAAAGTAAGACATTCGTTAAACTTCTCCTTCCAAGATGTTTCTAGCTCCTCTCCAGTTTAGAGCAGACAGAACTACTAAAAACCACAATAGAAATCACTCTACAGACTGGACATCAGTTATCCTTTAGACAGGAGGAGAGAAAAGACAGCAGAGCCTCTTTGGACACGTATAGGACACTTAGTGGTGGACTTGTAGACAAGGGGAGTAGACGAGGAAAATGAGGGAGGGGGGGGGGGGGCGGGAGGAGAAGATTGTGTGCAAATAGGCTTGTGTATGTTTCAAACTTTTTTTCACGTTTTTGTCTGTCTGTTTGTATTCATAGTTTCCTCCTGATATCAGTGTATGCTATGTGTATGTATATTCGACATATGCTCAGGATAGGGGTATATATGTGTGTGTGTGTGTGTGTGAGACACAGCTCTATGTGCTCAAGATGTGTGTGCGCGTGTGTAGATGTTTGTGTGTCTCAGGCGGACGGTGAGGCCTCCGCCGGGTCCCTCCAGCCCCCGAAGGCCTGCTCCAGGTAGACAGCCATGGCCAGGCCTAGGTGATCCTGCATCTTCCCCATCACCAGCTGCACCCCCAGTGGGAGGCCCTCTGTGCTCAGCCCCAGGGGGCACTGGGTCACAGGCAGACCCAGGATGTTAAAGATACCTGGGGAGAGGAAGAAGAAGAAGACACAGAGTTGGAGGGATAAGAGAGGAAGATAAACAGAGAGGGACAGAAGATAGAGGAAGAGACAGAGAGAGAAAGATATTGAGAGAGGGATGGATGCATAGAGTGACAGCGATGGAGGTAGGGAGGAAGAGGAATGAGGAAGAGAAGAAATGCAGTTGAATATAGCCTAGCACTGCTATCATAGCTAAGCAAGATGAATGAGAAGTTACAGTTGAATATAGCCTAGCACTGCTATCATAGCTAAGCAAGATGAATGAGAAGTTACAGCTAAACATAGCCCTAGCACTGCTACTGATTTGTCCAGTGTAGTACTGTAGTGAAGTACTTCACTGTACTTCACTTAGTTTAGAATAGGTTTATAGGGTTAGCAATAGGTTATTATGTGTATTTAGGGTTTAGTATATTGTATTTTTATATTTATCTGTATATTTAGGAAGTTCACTTATTTAAGCTAAGCATAGATGTAATTTATGTTCTGTGTACTTATATGTTATGTTATGCCAGGTGCTTACATTGTCTTGTCTTAAGAATTTCAGTGCCCAGTCTGACCTTGTGTTGTTCTGTGCATCTGACAATAAAAGACTTGTGTGACAGTGTGACCATTCCCAGACCTGTGTAGGAGAAGTTGAAGGGCGTGAATAGAGGATGGTGGTGCCGGGGGGCCAGGTGGGGGTGAGAGGGGTAGAGCAGCACCCCATCAGTCCCCAGCAGCTCCTCCAAGTCCTTCTGGAGAGACTCTCTCTGCTGCAGGATGAACTGGCTGGGCTGGGTGGGCTGGAACATCTCCACAGTGGCCAGACCTGAGGGGGGGGGGGGGGGGGGGGGGGGGGGGGGGGGGGAGGTGGAGATGAGGGGAAAGGCACAGGTGGAGGTAAGGGGGTGGTGATGAGGGAGTGGTGGAGGTGAGGGGTGATGAAGGGGTTGGATGATGGAGGTTAGGGGGTGGTGATAAGGGAGTGGTGGAGGTGAGGGGTGATGAAGGGGTGGGATGATGGAGGTTAGTGGGGCCGCGAGGTAGAGGTGAGGAGGGTGGGTGGATAAGGAGAGAGCAGATTGGGGGCAGGAGGGAGATATAATGCATGGGGTAAGGGGGTGGATAAGAATAGAGGAGTTAAGATTATAGGATTAGAGTGAGACAGGGGCGAGGGTTAGTGTCTCTCGCAGGGTTAGGGTATGTGTGTGAGACAGAAACCCTTTTTAAACAGAGATCCTGCAATATTCCCATAAAGTTTAGATTCAACCACACGAAGGTGGCATAATGCCACCCAGTGTGTGATTGTAGAAACCCCTTCCAGTTCAACAATGACTCCCCCCATTCTCTGTGCTTCCCTTTTATACAAAACAGGCTGTGTAAAATGGGCAGCCACTAGGGCAGCCAATCCCAACCTTTTCCACTTCGCAGCAACAGAATACCGTGAATGTACGTTTTCCTTCTTTTTTTAAGATCAGTATACATACAAACAGTATACAAACAATTAACGATAACATATACTAGGGGGGCGTGAATTGAAGTGGGCGTATGCAAGTTAACTCTGAAATGTCAGTTGGGCTACCGTCAACATGCCAAGCGTAACTATTGCCATTTCGGTCCTGATGAAATAAAGGCAAAATGTTCAATAATTATTTACCAACATACCAACAGTATATATAAATATTTGAATATTTATTTATGTTTCCTATTTTAGTTTTAATTGGTTTGGCAGCCCACCTGCATTACCCTCGCAGACCTCTAGTGGGCCCTAGCCCACAGGTTGGGAATCGTTGGACAAGGGTTTAGTGTGTTCTCTATCTCTCATTCACACACACTCATACCGATAGCTGCCATGGTGTGTTTGGAGAACCCCAGGATCCACTTAGCCATCTCCCAGACAGGCCACACCCTCTTCCCCTGATTGGCCATCAGCTCTGCAAACATGATGGGCAGCTGGGAAGAGGAGCAGGGTTGAGGTCAGTACACACACACACACACACCAACACATATGTAGATCAACATGCACACACAAAAAACAAACACACACACACACATAACCACGGCCGGGCATTAGCTCAACGAGATAACACACACTTAAAACACCCCCCCCACCTTCCCGTCCTTCCCAGGAGCAGCCATCATGGCTCCCCAGATCTGGAAGGAGTATTTGAGCTGAGGAATCTTCAGCTGCTCAACTTTGACTCCCAGGTCCGCCTCCAGACGTTCCACCACCTGGGGAACACACCACAGAACGCTATCAACACACACTGTGCCTTTCAATACAGCATACTGTCAACACACACACACACACTCTTTCTTTAAGTGCCCCTAGAACAATTCTTTCTTCAATGTCTTTATGTCTCTGTCTTGGTTCTCTTTCCTCCTCACCCTATTCTGAGCCTGGATCAGTTGAGGGTCGACAGGAGACACCAGCGGAGATCCTCCATCGTGAGGAACCGAGAAGAACCGCAGCTTCTTCAGATCCACCTCTGACGAGAGGTTCAACCTGGAGGAGGAGAGGGAGAGAGAGATGGCGTGGGTGGGGAGGGACGAAGGGTAAGAGCAATAGGAAAGGATGGATAGTGGACAGAGAGAGACAAAGTTGTCCGGCTGTGGATCCTGTTGTATCAATGCTGCTCTGTGGTTGGCTAGCTATTCTCAAGATATCATTTGTTGTTGTTTACCTGTCGGCATTGAGGCCCGCCATGACCCGGAGCATGGGCAGCAGGTCCTGGGCGTAACGACACATGGGGCCCGTACACAGGAACCCAGGCTGCAGCCCTGAAGCTGGCGGGAACTGGCCCTCATTGCTCACTACGCCTGCACACACACACAGGCACATACACGCAGGATTACACACACATGCAGGCAAATACGTGTACACACACACACAGCCCACATTACTTACTACACCTCCACACACGCATGCCCCACCACGTCACAGCTCGTCATGTGTCCACAGACTCACCTGGTGTGGGTTTGTGTCCAAAGATGCCGTTGAAGAAGGCGGGCATGCGGATGCTGCCCCCCACATCCGATCCCACCCCGATCACTGACCCCCCTCCCCCCAGGATACTGCCCTCCCCTCCTGAGAAGGAGAGGCGGGAGAGGAATATGGTTACTATTCACTGAACTGTATGCAGACTGTACTGTATCGAATGTTATGGGCTGGACTCTACTCTGAGTTACTTACCAGAGCTTCCTCCGGGTATCCTCTCCAGGGCGTAGGGGTTGTTGGTGACCCCGTAAAGGCGGTTGTGGGACTCTAGCCACATGCACAGCTCGCTGCAGTTGGTCACGCCCAGAGGTATGGCCCCAGCACGCTTCAGCAATGCCACAGGAGGGGCGTCTGTCCCCGAGACCATGCCCCTCCTCGACACCAGGCCCGTAGAGTTGGGCATGCCTGAGGGGTGTGTGTGTGTGTGTGTGTGGGGACAGACAGTTAGAGAGAGACAAGACAGAGACAAGAGAGACCAAAAGGAGAGGAGAGAAAAATGAAGAACAGGGTGTACAGAGGCAGGGAAAAGGATAGAGTGAGGGAGAGAGGAGTATCGAGAAAGAGATAGAGGAGGAGAATGGAGACAAGAGGAGAGATAGACATGTAGAGTAGTACCCTGCAGAGTGAAGGCTTCTTTGACTGTAAAGGGTACGCCCAAGAGGGGTAGTTTATCCTCCAGCACCTCCTCCCCGGCCCCTCCTCCTGTCTCCTCATCCACCAGCCTGTCCACCTGTGCAGCCTCCTGCAGGGCCTGGGAGAACCTGAGGAGGACACACACACACGCACCTATGATCTATTTTTCTCTCTCTCTCTCTCCAGCCCACCCCCTTGTCTCACTCACCCCCTCCCTCGCTCACCTGTCCTTGACCATGGCGTTGATGAGAGGGTTGATATCCTGGATGCGGTCAATGTACGCCTGGACCACCTCCACACTGCTCACCTAGGACCAGGACATAGACAGGCTACACGTCACTACAAATCTTCAACTACACAAGGTGGACATTACTATCCGATACTATTCAACTACAGATGGTACCATCTTTATTTGGTATTTTTGTGTTAGATGTGCAAGCGATACATAGTACATTTATTCACTCAGTGCACTGTAATTATTACACTGACGCAAATGGAATAAGCATGTGGTTGAAGAAATGTTCTTGTTGTATGTGACCTTTATACAGCTTTGCTAAACGGGATCCAGATATGGCCCCAGGCCCACCATTGTTCCTAGTTTCTATCCTCTCACACACAGTAGGGGGTTAAGCTAAGCAGTCCATTCAAAAGCTCTTACACTGACCCTTTATAATAATATCCCCAATACCAGACCTACTGGTCTGTTTCAGAACACGGACACTCACAGTATAACCATTAAGTCACATAGAAATTAGGAGGAGTATGAGGTTATTAGAGTGGCCTGAACTAATTCATGCACTACAATTCCCATAATTCACTGGGCTACGATCGAATCACCTTCCAGACGGATCTCTTCCCTAAACAAAGCGATAATGTGATACCTTTCTGTGAACATATACCTATCATAAATGTAATTATCAAGGTGTTTGTACTTTTAGAGTGATGGTTTGTGAAATCAAACGCTTTGGCCATATTATCCATATAGGCGTTTAGACTTTATCGAAGTTCACTCGCCTCTCTCCGTCGTATCATCTGAGCGAGCCGCATCGCAGGGACCCTCAAAAGTGGGTTCGTGATTGGTGGGAGTCTCTTAGAGCCGTCCGGTCCCCCCCGCGGTGCGAAGAGCTGGAAAAAGGCGAACAGCATCCTTACAACCCCGCGCAGCACCGAGGACAGGAACCGTTCAAACCGGGTCAGCGCCATTGTACAAGACGGTCTAATTCAACATCAGCCTTTTCACTGTACAGCCGCAATTCGTGCACCTACCGGAGCAGTTTCTGCTCCCGGCATGCAACGGGGTGCATTGATGATCAGGTTCACCTCTGTCCCCGTTGTACTATGCAGCTATAGGGAGAGGCTATGTGGCCTTTCGACTACAATGATGTCACAGATATGAGTAGCTGTTTTCAAAGCACAAATTATTTAAATATCGACATAATTATGTCTGTATATGTCTTCATGCACTTAAGTAGTGTATGTAGTGTCAAAAGTTAGGCTAAACAAAATCCTAAACCGCTATATTTCGCTATCTCAAATTACAAAAACTAACGGTGACACGTAGGAAAAACTATATCTGCAATACTATCTTTTCAACACAAGAGGACACCAACGGTCCGAAAATCTGTAACTACTTTCAACGTTGATCTAAAGACAATGACACGACAGACTCCCAATAGCCTACCTGCCAAAGTTTTAAACCATTGAATAAGCATTCATTTCTCGCATCATAAACATCCGAATACTTCTGTAGCTTTACACGGTGAAGGTGAAATTCAGAATGAGAAGGTAAGATGTTGCAGGGCAAGCAGGCAAATGTAGTATGAATTTGTCACAGAACCTGTTCATCAACTTCTCCTTCAGCCAAATGTATATTTGCTTGTAACTCTGTAATGTTTCAATAGGCGTAACACACTCACCAGTCATGACCATGCTCTCATGGCACTGTCGAGGATCTACTGCCGCCAGTGGCGATTTTAGACCCTTTTTTAGGGGTGCTCAAGCACCCCTAAATTTCATCTCAGCACCCCTAAAAAAATAAATATATATATTATTATAATTTGATGTTGGTAGTTCATGAAGAAAGGCACATCCTTAGTTTTTTCATCCATTCAATATTTTGCATAATACACATATACATATTAATTGTTATCCAGTGAAATTAGGGATTTATTAGCAAGGGGGTTTAACACTTTTCCAAGGCATTATATTCATGTCACATTCTCATTGGGGGCTGAGCACCCCTAAAGGTCTGATCCTAGAATTGCCCCTGACTGCCGCAGATCCGTGACCATGCCACAACACAGGGGGTATGGTTGCCAACTGAAATGAAGGATTGGGCTCTTCTTAACCCTGGGATAAGCTAGCCTTCATCCTATCCTAAAAAAACGGTCTCTGTCTGGGATGGTTTATTTTGATTGCTGTTGTGGTCTTTCCTGCCCCACAGAGGGCCCTGAATAATAATAACAACACTGTTTGCATTCAGCTGACACTTTTGTCAGCGACAAAAGCGACGTCAAAGGGGTGTAAACCTGTAACCTCTTTGATCTGCTTACAAATGCTCTACCACTGACTTCACCGCAGACATACACAGTTTAAACTCTACTGCAAGTATACCGAGTGTCTTCGTGACTCTGTGTTCTCCGATGACACATTAGAACTTGCGCTGATAGAAGCGAACCCCCTAGGATCGCACTGGATGCAGTTCAATGCCTTGTTTTCCACTCCCACAGAGTACAACAACCACATGCAAACTAGGATTGTGACCACTCTCGCCACACTCAACACTCTTTCTACTGTCTCTCCCTCCCTTCCTCAATCGCTCCCTCTCTCTGTCTCCCTCTCATTGTCTCTTTCTCTCTCCCCTGCCTTCGCTCTCTACGCCTAACCTTGTCAACCTCATCACTTGTTGCCTCTCACACACACATAAACAGGGTGTACCTAGCTGACACCT
Source organism: Hypomesus transpacificus (assembly GCF_021917145.1). Lineage (NCBI taxonomy): Eukaryota > Metazoa > Chordata > Actinopteri > Osmeriformes > Osmeridae > Hypomesus > Hypomesus transpacificus. The sequence continues at coordinate 12,455,079 of NC_061081.1, read as the reverse complement.
CCCCTTGTGTGTGTGATTTTATGATTGGGTTTCAGAAAGTCTCCGCCGTGTGGGTTGGCGAGGCAGATGTCTCAGTCAGCTTTGTGGGGACGTGAGTGTGTTTGTGTGGAGAGGGGAGGGGAGGGGCAGAGACTGGGTGGACTTATCCCCACAACCCCTGCTGTCGCTTTAATCCCCAACTAGTGTGTGTGTCTGTTTGTTGAAAAAGAGAGATAAAGTGTGTGTGTGTGTGTATGTGGATGCATGCCAGCACAGTCTGAGCAAACACAAAGACATAGTGGACATTCAAGGAAACCTAGCCTGTACATGCACGCGCGCACACACACACACATACAGTAGTGTTATTAAAACGTGTCAGTTGTAACCTACATGTGATGCTATATAGCTTCATCTAAGATCAGTGTTGACTTCTTACACGATACTGTTTATCATATTGAAAGAACATGTAACAACCACTGGCAGGTCTAATGACAGAAAGTATGTTCCCCATTGGCTCTGACTGCGTGATTGACACAAGAAGCCATCTAATCGCGCGACACAAGGGTTCTGCTAGCAAAGAGGCTCGTGGACATCTGAGTTCGGGCGGCTAGCGTTTGGTGCTGAAACTGAAGATATTATTGGCTTCGTACGATTCTAGCCACCGACCTGGCGACATTAGATAATTTATTTTTAATCTTTTGGATTATACTTCTTTACGCACTTTCAACGAATGTACCAAAGCTGTCGTCCCATTCTAACGGATATACCTTTTTACAGGAGCTAACATCACAGTACTTGTTATCTATTTGCTAGGCGTATACCGAGTAGCGAAGGAAAATGCTGCTAACGCTAACATGCTAGTAGCATGCTATCCTTTTGCCGTGAAAAGACCCCACACACCAAATGAGCTTCGTATGGAGATTAAAACGGGGTTCTAGACACTACAGCTGTTATAAAGGGACGTCATTGGTACTTTCAGCGTCTAATTAAACGTTTAACTCACACACGGATCCATTGTTAAACGTTTTCCAGGTAACGTTACAATATATTAGCTAGTAAATTCAAGACTGACAAAAAATGAAATGGTTCGTTGTACTGTATATGCCGCTATCTAGGTGGGATGGTAATCTAGCTGTCAAGCCAGTTGACTAGCTTGCATGCTAGCTGTCATACAGCACCACCACATTCAACGTTTAATAGCTGGCAAGCTTGCTTTTCGGTGTTTTAGACAAGCACCCGTCAGAATGGAATATTTCAGTACGTTTAACATTTAGTTTACCAGCTGCTAGCTTATACAGAAAGCCCCTCTCTCTGTGTGTATCTCTCCTTCTCTCTCCATCTCTCTCTCTTTATACATACATAAATATAGAGAGTGATGTTTATTGACAAACTGCACAAACTAATATTCCCAAGGCCGTTTGACACACCGGGCTGTGCGGCTCTTGCTCCAGGTGGGAAGGTATGCTTGAGCAGCGTTTGGGTGGGAGTGAGTTCGTGGATTCGCATCGAGGCCTAGTAACTGGTGTGTGAAGCCGCAACGATACACACCCAGAGATGAAACACAGGCGGTCGGGACTATAGTCAGCAGAATGGCGGAAATATTTTTTAAAGCTCATCTTTTTAGAGGACGGGAGGTACAGAAAACCGATATTAACAACATCGAGTTTTCTGTTACATGGAAGGTTTGCACATACAGTTGGTTGGTACACCAGCTTAAATTTCATTGATGCTTTCATAAATGGCAGGTAGTCCAATAATTTTGGTTCTGCACTACCTGAGCGCTGTGGAAAAGGGACGTGATAGACTTGTCAGAACCATGCTCACAACCTGGATGCCGGCCAGTCTCTCCTTGATTAGGTGCGCGGAGGTCAAGTACGTGATTATAGTACCCCTGAGCGGTGTTCCCCTGCTTCCCGGTTCTGTCAGGAAAACGCCTTGATCTACGGCACTGTTATAACACATTCCCGTATGTCGCCGAAACTGTTCTTCACATCCACAAGAGACCAGTAGCAGTAATTCCTTGCTAGGTGTGTGTGTCTGTATGTGCAATGGAGAGGAGACAGAATCGCTTTAACAGTATTGATCACTGTGATACTTGTCTAAAACCTCCTGTTTGTGTCAGAGGCTGTTAGTGGTGGTGACTACATGTTTTAATTGTGGTTACTGAGTGTACTCTGGTGGCCACGGTCACTGTTGACAGCCACATGAGTTATACATTAGTCACAATGAGGAAGCAAATGAGCTTCGAGGGAATTTGGATAACTCGGTTCCATTCTTGGTCAGTGTCGGTCCATCCAGATGTTTGGAGATCTGTTGATGCTGGGTAGAACAGACGCATGGTGGCCACAAGGACCAAACCTTGCTCCCTTCAATGTGCACCCTCCCTCCCCATCTCGCAGATCTAATGTGACAACTCTGCGTGGTTCACACCTGTTCCTGTGTTCTCAAGTCTGTGACAGAATAGATACCAAGGGGCACATGATTTGTGGGGTGGGGCGGGGCAGTAACAGAATAGAATTGTAACCCGAAATTAAAGACCCAGTGGACATATGACGGTTGAATTTGTTATGTGTGGTCGCGCCAGCAGGGTGGTGCAGTGGCAGACATACCAATTGCAGAGTGGACTGTGCTGGGTCATCTCAGTCACATCGCTCTCTCTTTCTCTCCTTTGTACCTTCTTTTGTCATGGCAGGGAGAGTGGGTTGGCCTGTTTTACGTATACATACAAACACACAGTCTACCTACATACATAAAACACATAGGTTTACATGCATCTTCACCACACACCAACACACACACACACACACACACACACAGACACACAAACACTCCCCTCTAAGAGGAAATACAGCCTCATCTTCCATCCTCCCTGATGTGTGTGTAATGTAGGTGAGGTGAGCCTCACAGTGTCACGTCTCCCATGACAACAGAACACATCCTGTTGAATCGAGAGGAATGATCTTATTACTCTAGGTAACCCTCGTGGAATTTGTCGGAGTAGGCAGTATGCTTGCTTGCTCGCTCTCTCTCTCTCTCTTACACACAAACTCTGACACACTCTTTCTAACACACACACACACACACACACCTTTTCAGTTTTCTTCTGAAGTCAGTATGATGTCCTCAACAGCTGTCTCTCACACACACCCCACACTCACACACACACCAAACACGTGTACCACAGAGAGTTGGTGATGAATCCTTTTCTAACTTTTAATTACTGTGTTACAAGACTTTAAAGAGGTGCTCTCCTC